>NC_090872.1:18925079-18932579 GCF_036669935.1 Montipora foliosa
GAATAATTAGAAGAAAAACGCAGCTCAAGGAAACACGTCCGCACATGGTAAACACGTCCGCACAGTTGAGCCAACACCAAGAGTTTCAAAATAACTGAAGAGGAAATTCTTCATTAAATTTTGTAGTAATATCAGCATATGGTTATTAATATAGATTCTGGCCTGGACTGACGATTATCGACACGGTAGGTCCCTATAGCGGCAACTCTCGTGGAACGTTTAACTACCCACAAAAGCTAATTATCAAAGATAGCCGCCGGTGTTTGTCTTCGTCTTTTTGAAGATGCCAGAAGGGTTTTGTTGAGAATGTAAATGAGACCACAGCAACCTCAAGTCTTCCGTTATTGGCCTGCTCCTCAGCGGAACGTTCATTTAAACACTTTGACACCATACTACATAAAACTAAAGAAAAAATCATTGAGTCATTGTAAAGTGCTTTCGTTGGGAGAACTTTGGAGGTTGGAGTCACTAGACGAGGCGAGATGCCACGAAGACGATGCACTTATGTAAAGAACGTCTATCGAAGGTATAGACTACTTTCATAAATGGCGACCGATTTGATATTCTATTGTATTTATGTTAATTGAACCTACTGGCCTCATTTTGGTAACATATTCTTTTGAATTTTGCGCATTGCAGCGAGGCTAGAAAGGCTTATCAGCATTAAAACAAAAGAATATTTTATCGGGCCGCCATTATGAAAAAGGTCTATGAGGCTTGTGCACGTGGAATGTGGCTAAAAATGGAAAATGTGAGGTAAAGAGGTGATGACGTCACAAAAGTAAATTGTTGAAAATTTGGAATTATTTGAAATGATTTTTTGAGATTATTACTAAGAAATGTCCCTTGCCAAAAATCAGCGAGTTGGAGTAAATTGACTCCATGCAAATAATCAAGAGGTGCTCAATTGTCACTTGCACATGACGTATCAAAACCGAGAAGCGCATGCACGTATGACGTAATTCAAGATGGCGCTGAAAAAGCAGACGAACGAAAAATGAAAACCTGCCAAAGCTCACCTTATACACAGGTTACCCAAGATTAGAAATTGCGTTCTCCTAACTTCGAACGCAACAAGGGGCTTTAGTTAAGGTCTAAGCAACTTGATGGTGCGAGAAAATGAAAACACACATAATGTGTCCTCCTGCACTCAAACTGATCTAGCATACTCGTTAAATGCTGTTTAAAGATTTGAATTAAAGTAAAACTATGTAATACTAGCCCAATTCACCAAAAACCGAAAACACCTGCAGTTGATGAAAGCAACCATCTTGTTTGTTTTTTTGTCTTTTTCCTCTAAAGGTGATAATACTGTCATGACAACTAATAGAATAAACGCTTTACAGAGGATGAGGAAAAGACAGGATGAAGAGCTGCAAAACTGCGCAGAGAGAGGAAAAGTTTTGAAACAGACTTTAGAGGAGAAACTGACACTGCTGGACACTCAAAAGGAGATCATGATTATCGGCCAAGAAGCTATCGAAAACATTTCAAAGCTGAGAGAATCAGCAGAGCAAGAAAGAAGCGAGGTGGAGCAAAGAGTACAAGAGCAGGAAGCTATGTTTGAAGCACAGGAAAAGGAACTCCAAGAAATACAAAGTTTGCTACGAACAAAAGACAAACCCAACAAAGGAAATGAAAAGGTAGAGAAGCGGAGAACAGTCTTTGAAAGTGTCCTCAGTAAGCAATCAAACGAAAAGGTGAGCAAGACGACTGACGCACTGTATAAACAAGAAGATGAAAAAAGAGAAACGGTTAGCAAACTGATGAAGTCCATGAACGACTCTCGAAGGGTATTGCTGAAAAAGCGAAGCTCAGTGCGACAGTGTTTGGAAGCTGTTCTTCGGAAAACAAAAGAACTTGTCAGCGTTGATGAAGTTTTTTTGGAAACAATGGAGGTTGTCAGAAATTTAAAAAAAGAAATACGGCAAAATGAATTGGATTTGTTCGACTTGCAACAGCAAGCCGAGGAAACAGAAGACGAGATTGCACGAACAAGAAATTATGGAATTGCTAACTCTTTCAAAATTCCACTGTGGAGGTTAAATATGGTCCAAACCTCACAATCCAAGGTAAGTAAACTATGGGACTAAAATTAATGGTTCGTTACGAAGTGTGATTCGTTTTCCAGTTTCGTTTCGAAGTGTGGGCGATGCTTTTTTCTAATTCTTCAGTGATAAAGTGTATTTCTTTTGATTTATTTTTAAGGTTTACTGCAAAGTTTAATAATCTTATAGCCGGCAAGACTATAATGTTATGTTTCGGTGGTTTAGTTTTAGAGTGGTTCTCCTAAAAAGTTCACCCGAAAGAGACTGATTATGTCAAACAGCCATGTGTGGCGCCATTAAATTAACCGTAAAGTTTTTATTAATTCATAATTGAATTAATGTTATTTTCAGGGCCACGTGTTAAACTACACAGAAGTTCTTCCAGAAAATTCTTATTCCCTTGGTTCACTGGGCATGCGCAGTACTCCTCTTCAGTTTGACTTTCCGAGTTGCGTAGCGAGCCACAAAGGACACATCTATGTCGCTGACCGTAAAAACTGCCGTATTCTAGTGATAAATTGTCTGGGTGAATTGACTCGAGAACCAATTGACTTTGGGAACACAGGTCCAGTCGCTATTGCTCTAAATAAAAGGGGGAACTTGATAGCAACTGATGCGATGATAATCAGAGTTTATAGCTCGGATGGTACATTATCACATAATTTTCTTCCAGTCTACAGCAAGAGAGATTCGCGACCGGAGCTTTCGGCTTTAACTGTTGACCGTGATGGTGTCATTTTGGCAGCCGACCTATCAAATCATAGAATCCAGAAATTCCACATAGACGGACATTTTGTGGGCTTTATTGGAGGCTCAATGTATCTGCAGTACCCCAGCGGCGTCGCCGTCACAGAAAATAACGACGTCCTCATTTCGGAAAGTGAGAGACACCAACTTAAAGTTTTCCATAAGAATACGGAATCGTTTTCCGTTCTCGGTCGCAGAGGAGTTGGAAAAGATCACTTGATGAATCCTAGAGGACTTGCCATAGACAATAAAGGAAACATTCTGGTGGCCGACAGCTTAAATCACCGTATTCAAGTGATTGACGCGCAAGGAAGATTTATTACTAGTTTAGGGAGGTTGGGGTCAGGTCCGGGATGTCTAGATACTCCGTATGCAGTAGCTGTCAATAGCCGAGGTCAAGTGATCATTGCAGACAGCGGTAATCATCGCATAACATGCTTTACATGAATTTGCTATGAAGACAATATTTAAACCTTTAAAGCGATAAATTGCTGGAAAAAACACAATTTGTATTAGTGTGTCCTTAGTAAAGACGTGTTCATATGAACAAACATGTAAGCAGAGTACTTGTTTTTTTAAAACGACTTAACTTTACTCAGTGATATCAGAAGGACAGAGAGGAGCATCGTCTTGTGCTGGATTTTACCCACTTCCGCCTGCTCAGTACTCGCTACGTGGTTAAATATTCCTCATTTCCGATTATTTGGACAACAGGATGTCCAAAGAACTTCATAAGAGTGCAATAGCTGGCAGAATCTACATTGGCGCCGTGCTATTTTCCAAGATTTTAATGATTAGTTTTTTAAGGTCACGGAAGGTTTTCTAAGACAAGGGCATTCTTTCACTTTGCATAGTTTGGAAAAGATCAGTCAGTGCTGCATTTAAGATTGTGGTGTTTACATGCAGGTTACAAAATGCCCACCACCAAAAATTGTCGCCATCTTATATGTACTGTTAGCAAAAGAGTAGGAGTGTTTTATGAGGTTTAAAACCATTCGGCCTCGCTTCGTGGTTTTAGACCCGATAAAATACGACATGCGCATTTATTGAACGGTTTCAGAACATTCCACAAAAAACTCTAGAGCTAGACAATGGTGCAAATTGTGAGAACATGAAGATATCAGCATACAAGAGAAACAAGCAAGCCGGACCTTATTACTATTCTTTATGATAAAAAGAATAGGCCATTTCCGAGTTCATGCCTGCGTCTTCTTCAAAGCGAGTCTAAGTGCAAAGTTTTTGTTATGAAAATTAGTTTTCATTCATATGTAAAGTAGAACTAATTATCATCACAAAAACTTCGCACTTAGAGTCGCTTTGAAGAGGAGACATACGTGAACTCGGAAATGGCCTATTGTAATAAGGAGTGTTTAAACGGGTCTAAAGATCACGCACGTGACTTTTTATCGGTGTTTCATAGGCTGTTAGGTTCATAAATTATTGATACATTTTTGGAATTGTTGTCAGATTCACATATTAAGGGATGGTCTCCAGAGATTGTCTTCAGAGATTCGGCCGTTTACTGACATAATTCGCAGGCAGACTTTCAAGTCGGTTCAAACTCATGAGTCTTCTGCATTCTCTGTAAGGTCGCGGCTTTATTTTAAATCCTGTTTATAGTTGATCAACAAAATCCGGTTGCTTAATCCCCTGTTTCCACTCATCGTGCCGTTTTAGATTTATATGAAGATGCATGAATGATTCTTGGTTTTCACTCACGTGACACTACGGCCATGTTGGATGGCAATACAATGCAATTTCTTTTCGCATAATTTTGCATAATAACAAAGTTTAGTTCCCGGCGGAGAGACAGGTTATTCTTCTTACCATCCAACATGGCCACCATGACGTCACGCGCATACCGGCAATACTGCGTTGTGTGACGGCAAGAGGATAACAAAGAAGGGAATTTTACTTTACGTAAATCTCAATGAATGCTGACAATGAAACATTTGCAGCTTGAATCTTTCCTTGCCACAAAGTGGTATCAGTGGTATTTATGACGTCTCTGACAAGAGATTGAATTTCAACTTTCTTAATTATGTGATCTTGAACCTGTTCTTGTAATTTCTTTTTCTTGTTACGGTTATACATTTTCTTTTGAAATGGCAAAACTAGCCGAAAGGTAAAGCAAAATTCGAAAGGATGCCTTATTTTAACCAGAGCATTTTAACATTGAGCGATCTCATTCCAGTGTCTTTTGTTCCACAATCCTTCTATAGATAGTTTTCATCTGACGTCACAGCAGCCATGTTGTTGCACAGTACAATAGAGAAAATTTTACTCTATCATTAAACATGAACCATAATTTGCTAAATATTTTAAGCAAGAGCCGATACAACGTAGATTTGATTTTGGTGGTGTACTATATTTTGGCTGGCCAAACCATCCTTCTTCAGGTACAATGAGAGTTTACATTGGATTACTTCTATGTACATATATATATAGTAAATGGATGTTGACGAAATACAAGAAAAAATGTGATAAAACATGGCAGTTACGACGATTTTGAATTCAAATACTAAGAGTAACGGAAAAATAACGGAATTCACTCTAAATAATAAACTGAAATCTCATATGTTTGTTCGCGGATATTAAGATCAATTGTCCTGCCTTTTGAAATTAAAAAAGCTTCCCTGGCCTTACGGATCGAGTCTCTGTTAGTCTCGAGTCTCTGTTAGTCTCTCGCGAGTCTCTGTTTGAGTTCGCCGTTGACTGTTCCATATATATGGAACAGTCAACGGCGAACTCAAATTCCTTCAAGATCGCTCAAAAAACCGCTTTTGAGGTAAAAGGACGACTATAAACCACGGGTAAGGTAATTGAACGTTTATTTATCATTGATTTACATACATAGTTAACGATATATCGCTATAGGTGAAGCAAACGGTAAATCCAGTACATTTACTATAAAATAACAATCGGCTACACATCCGATTGTGTGGGCCCCCTGTGTTAATACAGGGATATTTTTGCGCGGTTTAAAAATATCTGGAGAAAGTAGATCTTAGTAAGTACTCTTGCAATCCAAAAAGAAAATTGGGGGTAACCATGAATTTTTGAGAGACAATTAAGCTTCAATTTGAGAAAGAAGGCCATGCATCGCTTTGTGTATCAAATATTATTCATGAATTATCTTTGAAAAATGCGTGGTTAACCCCAATTTTCTTTTTGGATTTCAATAACACTTGTTAAGATCTACCTGCATAGTCATAAACCGGGGCCATAATACCGTTGTAGGCACTTGGGCCGAGTAAAATCTCAAACCGAGACGGGTAGGGAGGGTATTGTGGGAAATGGCATCAAAGGAAAATGGCGGTGAATCCCAACAGCATTGTGGCACTTTCTGAGCTCCTGAAACCACCGGGAGATGACAACGAGAGCTCCGATGTAAGAAAAAACTCATCCAAGCATTTTCCTCACATTACTCTGCAGCGGTAAAGTAAGTGAGCTTGGTTTGTTGTTGGTCATAGGAAGAAAAACAGTCAACGAAAAAAGGAACAGCGGCTTTGACTCCCGGAAACATAGGGCCACTCGGTGAGTTTGCGTGTAATTATTTGTAACGGTTATCATAACTTTCGTCCCTTGAGAGCATGACGGACATCATCTTTCAGCAGTGATTCATATTTGGCTTTCCATCATAGAGTAAAGCTTAATAGCCAATTCAAAATGAAATGTTATAAGATACCTTCAATTTGGCTCATTTGAAGTGTACACTACATGTATGTACAGTGATTGAACTATGTTTAACTTGTCTGTGTGATGGTTGTGGTGGATATTAAAATTAAGGCTATTCTTAAAGGCTGTAAGCTTATGTGAACATTTTCTTTGTGATAGTGGCATCCTCAAAATTGCTTTTGACCGCGCACCGGTGGCTCAGTTGGTTGAGCATCGGGTTATCAATAAGGAGAAAGTCCTGCCTTTGTAATTTCATCTGCAAATGGTGAGACTTTCAAGTTTTCTTTGATAAGGACTATAAACCGCAGGCTCCCTCTCACAAATGTCTTCTATGTGCATTTAAGTTCCCTGTGGGACGTTAAAGAACCCACACACTATTCGATAAGAGTAGGGGATGTAGTCCTCAGTGTTGTGGCTGTCCTGTTCTCCCCAGCAGAAGTGGCCAGCTTGGCAGTGATGTCTCTAAAAAGGCTTACGGTGTATGAGGCCACCTAAGCACAAAGGGACTTTGCCGAGTGATGGAACATGTAGATGTAGAAATTGTAGACTCTCTTGATTATTCATTAAAGGTGGCTCCCCCAAGGAAAAGCAAGGGACATGCAGTGATATCTGGACGGAAGAGGAGGTTCCCAAGGGAAAATTTACTGAGGATGAATTTGACCCAAGACCTGCCCCAGAGTAAGTTGTTAGGCCAACTTTCAGAATAGTTCGCAACTTGTTTGCATTAAACTTTTCATTGAATTAGCACAATTGATAAATAATGAACGATTATTGCGCTTGTAGTAGTTTGCAGGAATCCACTTGCTTAAAGAGATTTTTACGACTCCATGCGGGGATTGCAGTAATCCGCTACAATAAAAAGGCAAATTAAACAATGTAGACATTACATGTATTTTTGTTAAATGACCATTCACAGGTTGGTTTTTTCCAGTTTATTAGCCAAAGCTACTCCCGGTTCTCACTATTGAGGACAGTTGGTAAGTGCACTGCACCGATGTCACAGAGGTCGTGGGTTCGAATCCCGTAA
>NC_090872.1:18937579-18940079 GCF_036669935.1 Montipora foliosa
AGAATCTGCTATATTTTGAATAGTCGATTGGCGGGAACCGTTTTTCCCAAAAAAATATGTTGGTAGGAATCAGCTCATCCACAAGGGGAGGGGTAGGGGCTATCCCTTCAAACGAAACCACTGAAACGTCGAAAATACTTATATAAAATAGCTCACTTTGTCTTTTTGCAAGACAGAGAATTGGTCGACAAAGTAAACCACGGTGCGAACTCGGAAAATGCTTTAAACTTATAAAGTCCGGCCGCTACTTCAAGTCGCTATAATCCAGACTTTAGGATTGCCTGACGCGTGACGGCTTCTCTCGTGCTCGCCCTCCTCGGTTTTTTTTCTTTCCCTTGCTGCGTCCCCCTCCTTTTGCTACACCTCCCTTAGACATGTGAACATCAACAATATCTTCGTCCTCAGCATAATCATCATCCACGTCTTGTCTGTCCCCCTTTGCTTCGTCGCCAGTTTCACGCACTGTTTGAAGATCTGGAAATACGGAAAAGATGTTAGAATCGATTAAAAATTTAGGGCAATTTCTGAATCGTGATTTGACATGGGAAGCGTTTTTTTTCCAAGACTGAGAAATCCACTGTAGCACGCTCATGCATTGAACATTGCATGACTATAACTGAAGAGTTTTGATGTTGCTGAGAGGTACCGACATCACTCTCCAGTGTCATCAGAGTCCTTTTACATGCCCCATAGAAAAAAAACTCATGCACAGCGTTGTTAATGGTAACAAAAATGTGTTTAAAAAAATAAAATTTATAATACTGAACATGTAAATTGAACATTTAATACGGACGTATCGCCAAAACTGTCTTTGTCAAGGTAGTAAACAGAAAATGATTTGAAAATAATTTTATTCCTTGTGTTAAGAACAATATTGTTTTTACCACTCGAAATAAAGCTATTTATTTTTTAAACACATTTTTGTTTCCTTTTCCATGCCAAAAATTTGCTAAAAAGGGAAAGGACGCGCCTATTAATAGTGATTAGCGTCCATTTCTTTTAACAAGGTGAAAATAGGTGTCAGTTTAAAGGCCAAAAGATCACGGTTCAAACGAACGAGGGTGGTATTGATGTGCCGAGAGTTGATGGTACCGCAGGCTGGTGGTGATAATTCTAGAATTATCCCACAATCGTGTGGTCAGTTAGACAAACAGAATTGTCCTTTTTGCAAAGGAAAACTGTCTTTGGATGCTCCTTGTTTGGTCTGCTCAATATGCCAATGCACAACTCCAGGAAAGAAAAACCAGTGTTTTCCCATGAGCTTGTATCCCTAGGTTTGTAACCCTTACCTTGATGAACTATGTTCTGCACTTGCTGAATGGTAATTTCCATAGCCTCGACTTCACGCATCAATAGTCCTGTATCACACCAACGACAACGCGACTCAATATCCCGGATGCATCCTCCGACGCGTGCGCCTGCGTACTCCAACCGCTGGACATCCAGCCCGAAGTCGTGAGAGCTCAGCCTGTCCTGGCCAGACAAGGCATTTAACTTATCCTGCAACTCTTCCCCTGCGACAAAGAGCGGCCATATTTTCTGAAGATGGAGCTCCTTATACATCTTGAACTGCTCAAGTACTTGCCAATGAGCACTGCTTGATTGAAGGTGCGATTCGTAGGTCTCACTCGATTTGCCACTAAACTGCACACCACACACACTGCAAGCCGAAATGTCCACCTTAAAGCGCTCAAAATGTGCTTCTCCGGAGTGAACGGGTTGCTCGTAGGTTGACCTACTTTCTTTGTTGCGACGGAACCAGCGCTGGATTGTAACAGCAGCCATTTCCCGCTCTGTTTCCAAGGCACGCTCTCTTCTCTGTTCCTCCAGGTATTCAAATGGCATCTGAAACTCAGACGGAGAGTAAACACCCTCAGATGGTTCGCTTGCAGTAGCTGTATCAGATTGATTCATAGATGCACCTGCGCTAAACAAATGAGTGAAAGAGGCAGCATTGATATCATCAGTCCACAGCCTGTGATTGTGCCAGCGAACTGCGAACAATCGCTCTTTTCTCTTGGACAGGTAACTTTGCAGGGCAAGAACAACGTCTCGGCCACTTTGGGCGCGCTGTAACTCCACTAGCGCCTCCTGAATACGACATGGTAAAAACGAATGAACCTCGACGCAACGCAACTCGTCAACAAGGTGTCCGCACACAGGCGCAATCCCTCGGCCGGAATTACAGAGCATGGTCATGACAAGTACAAGTACTCTCTCCGTTTCACCGCACTGAACACGCTCCAAAGCATTTGGATTGAACGCACCGCTAATCAAGTTAAAACGTCGGTTAATCTTCCCTGAAAACAGCAGTACCATGGACTCGAGTAAAAGCTGTACATCTCGGATACCTTTAAATGATGGGATCCCTGTGGAGCTATTTTCAACGATATCAAATAAAGAAGGGAACTTCGCTGTGCCATACACTGCATCCCATATATCGATCAGGCCCAGGTAGCTCTCAGGGAGACAAACCGGGTTTTCACGGTCGTTAAACAAA
>NC_090872.1:18945079-18965079 GCF_036669935.1 Montipora foliosa
TCTCGATAGCAATTAATGGCTGTTAGCCTGTCAGCACGGTTAAACTTGCCTAGTGTTATATCGAACAGCTTAACGCATTGTTATCAACTACATATCGTGGTGTAATCTGCGCTGCGTCTTGTAGGATACTGAATGCTGGCAAATAACCCTATGTCTCCTCTCAATCTCCCAATCCCCTCCAATCCAGAAGGGAGCGGGGATGGGAGAGTGTGAAACGAAAGGGGCGCTATCCAAGTGTTAAGAGGATGACAGACTCTGGGAACGAAACTAACGTCACTGATCAAGGAGAAAACTGCAACTGATTTGCATGAGGAGCTTTTAACAAGCGGGGTGAAATAAGAAAACGTAGGATTCAATTAGACAACTGTCCTCATGTTACGTTAGCAAATATGCAAGAGATCGATTTCGATATATTAAAATTCAGTCCTAAACAAAAGGCATCATCTCGAAGCTCTGGGCAATAATTACAAGGATTTGTATGAGTATATTCCCCATAGCCTCGACATGATGCCTTTGTCCCTGATGATGAATTGCACCTCTATCACTGTAATATAACCAGAACTGAATTGACCAGGTATTCGTCTAGCTTTCAGGTTTGATTTACATGTGCCCAACCGAGAACTGCCTGTCGAAGGCAGAATTTCCCTAGTGCAGCGACCTCTTTCTTACCTTTCCTAATTTCATGTTGAGCTTGGCCAGTAGCAGTCTCTCTCGAGCATTAAACAGACACTTAGCAGTCTCAACCAACATGGCGCACTGCAGAAACTCATCTGCAGCTTTCAGGAACTGCGCTCTCATCACTTTTGGATTTGCCTTCAGTTTGGTGGCCTCGGCTGCCTGTAACTGCGCTTGGCTCTTTTTTATCATCAAGTCGTCGTGAGCCATGGTAAAGCACTTCACTGCTACTTCCCATAGTTCTCTATTATAGAAGTAATGACCTTGTTTTGACCACTCCTCTTCTGATGACTTTTCAACAAACATACTGGTCAGCTGATCTGTCTCATTGGCTTCATTTGACATGCGTAGCACTCGAACCAGGTTCAGCTTTTGGAAGTATTCAAACACAGGTGCCCGCGCGTCGTCGTCTTCGTCGAAAAACCACACATTGACCCTGGCGCGAGTAATGGCAGTATACAAGAACTTGAATTCAGAATTAAGAACTTTGTGTTTATCAGGGTCAAATTCAAGGGGGCGGCTTGAGATCACCAGATCTTCATCGCGGAGTTCTATCAGACCCGTAGTGTTTGGGACCTTTCCATCTGCCATCTCTTTGATGTAAGTCGTCACAACTCGCCACTCTTTCTTAGCCTGTTGGGAAGAAGAATATTACCCCAAGGACTTAAACGATTAATTGTTTGAGTATGGTTATGCAAAAGTTTAGCTGACACATCAGACAAATTTCTGTGGATAAAACATCTCCGTATAATTACAAACACGTTATCTTAGTTTTGAATTTTTGGTTGAAGCTAATAATCCCAAGAACACTTCCTATTTTCCCGATACAAAAATGAATAATCAAATATCATTTCTGAAAAGTTTAGTAACAACGCCAGAGTGAACCTCCAGTCCAACCAAGAGTACTGTTTACAGTCAGAACTTGTTTAAGAATATCAAATGAAACCATGTTGTCTCGCAGTGATGAGCGCAAATTTCTATTGCGTCGAGAAGCCTGAAAATTTTTCAGGACTTCAACGGGATTTGAACCCGCGACCTCGCGATACCGGTGCGATGCTCTAACCAACTGAGCTATGAAGCCACTGACGTTGGGAGCTGGTCACTTCTGAGTTCACAACTTCCCGTGATAAGTAATTATGAGTGAAAGATATATATCAAATACATCATATATTGCACTGCGGGTATGAAATCAAATGAAACCATGTTGTCTCGCAGTGATGAGCGCAAATTTCTATTGCGTCGAGAAGCCTGAAAATTTTTCAGGACTTCAACGGGATTTGAACCCGCGACCTCGCGATACCGGTGCGATGCTCTAACCAACTGAGCTCAGTATGAAGCCACTGACGTTGGGAGCTCGTCACTTCTGAGAGACAACAAGGTTTCATTTGATTTCATACCCGCAGTGCAATATATGATGTATTTCATATATATCTTTCACTTGTTTAAGAATGTTTCAAAGAAAATATTCAAATCCGAAACAAACGAAATTCAGAGTCGCTTATATATTTTTTTTATCAATTTCCCGAGTTCCTCTTTCTTGATTAACTGTGATTTGTTATATAGCTGAATTTTTCCCCCAACAGCGCGCGCTCTCATTGGTTACATGTACTTCGCGGTCAAATGACATCTACCAATACAACTGTTTCCCGCCAAAAGTCTCTGAGCGGGCAACAGTGCAAAAATCTATGACGTCAAAGGGTAACAGTGCAAATTTTGACCAACAACCGCCGTTGCCGTTGTACGTTTTTCTTTTTGTGCTATATAACAAATCACTTAATGACTGGTCTCTCGAGGAACAGTTCATTTTGTTTCCCTCGAATTTCAATGTCGGGAAACAAAATGAACTGTTTCCCTCGGGACCAGTCATTAGGTGTTTAATGTAACGGTTATCCTATTGTTAGTGTACAAAAGACCATTGTGTCGGAACAACAGGGAAACCGCAACACCACACAATTAATCAAGATGGCGGCGCCTTGAAAATTTGAAAGTAACACTGGGTGAGTCCAAAATTCGTGTTTTTGTAAGGGCCGATTTACACGGTGCGATTTTGGCACATGCGACAAACTTACGACAGGCCTACGACATGACTTACGATTGTCGCAGCGTTTTAAAACATGTTTTTAAAATGCTAAGACATTTTCTCTGGCGTACACGACAATCGTAAACGAGTTGTAAGCCTGTCGCAAGCTTGTCGCATGCGACAAAAATCGTATCGTGTAAATCGGCCCTAATATAAGGATTTCTTTTGGAAAATTTGATTGCAAACATTATTAAAGCGATTCTTTTACAAGAGAAGAGGTTTCCTTTCAGAAACTGAGAGAAAGGCGGCGACTAGCTGGATATTGACATCGTGGAGGAGTTGAAGAGGAATCACAGAAGACAATTTAATGGTCAAAGCGAGATTTAGCCCAGGAACATCTGAATGCAACTCTGGCGTCTTCATCGCTTTGTCTCACTGCATCTTCTGCCTCCTCCCTGATCTCTTACGATAACAATTTGAAGAACTTATCGCGCTGAATTGATACGCTAGAGGCTAATTAAACTAACAGTCTAGCGGACTAATAGAACATTAATGCAGTCGACTTATCCATATCCATGTCAATAGTACCGAGTACTAACCTGAGAATCTTTAAAAAAGTTGTAAATCAAGACATCATCAAACTCCAATCCTTTGGACTCGTATATTGTCAAAACAAGTCCTTGTTTCAACTCCTCCGGCATTTGAGCCCGAGATTCTTCCGAAGCCACTAGTATCACCTGGTGAGCACCGAACTCAATTCTCGAAAACTGCCGACGATTTCCTCGGAGAATCATCGCCAGATCGCCGAAGCTGCATGACTCTAAGAGAACGGGTTTTGGTCCTTCAAACAAACCCTGATCCTTTTCAAGACGATCAAAGGATTCTGGAAAGTAGTACAAGAGTAGGTCAACAATGCTGGAGGCCAGTCGCAAGATTCCTGCGTGAGAGCGGTAGTTGTGCGTTAACTGATAAAGTCTATTAGGGACTTGCACCCCAGTCTGCAAACCGAGGGCTTGGTAAGATTGTTGCGAGTAAAAGAACAAGGATTTAAGATCATTGAAACGAAAGGCGATTCCTCTCATAATACTCTGTGCAGTGTCACCAGTGAAAAAAAGCCCATTTGGATCACGGCTGCAACGAATTAACAATAACAATTCAGCTTGAGTAAAATCTTGAGTTTCATCGACGTAGAAGCGATGGATGGACCAATCCGGAACCTGGATCTTCAGCAATCGAGAGTAAATTTGATGAACAACATCAGCTTCATCGAACATTCGCAAGGAACACTTTGCCTGCTGGTAAACATGAAACAGGGAATACACAACAGCACGGTCAGCAGAGAAGTTTGGTGCCCGTTTGCGCCCTAGGTCCGAGTACTCCTCCAGACTAAGGTAACCACATTCTGTGTGCAAGGCCTCGATAGATCCCTTAATGAATGAACGGATCTCGGTCCACACAAGGGTGGGGTGATATTGTGCCTTCACTTTCTTGATCATTCTTGGCCATAGTTCAGAGACAAACACTGTATAGGTTACTTCCCGCCTAGGATCAAAGTTCTTTGGGTCCTGTCGACTGGACACGACATCGTCTGTTTCATCATGGTCATCAGCTTCATCCATTCCATCATCATCGCTGTCAGAGTCTTCATCGATGACCATCAAATGGGTCTCCTCTTCACCCCAGCCATGGATCTTTCTCATTAGGCTTCCATCGTCAGCACGAGGGAAGAACTCGCAGCCAGGAAGTGACGCATCCAACAGTAGCAACCAATCACGCGAGGTAATAAAGAGAGGCCAAGCTGCATCATCAATGTCCTGAATCTTTGGAGGCAACGGTGTGTCCTCGCGTTCTACGTGTTCTCTAGCTGCAGGACAGGCATGGCTTAGCTCACAAAAATTTTTCTGGACCTCAGTACACAGCACAGGGTTCTTGGTGATAAAAACTTGATGCAAATGTTCATATTCTACAGAACCGTGGTCCTCGAATTCGGATGGCTCTACAGTGTCATCACCTTCTTCATAGTCCTGGCGCCGTGCATCTCTAGCACGAACGAATTCCTCAGACGGTGTTTCTAAGACTGCATCAACGTTCTCTCTAACCATGGCCCTTGATGAATCAACAAGTAATTCCACAGGCTGCTCAAAAACGGCAAACCGACCGCACCTTTCAGTTCTTGGTAAATATTGCACCGCTTTAGGAAGATGAGGACCAGCAGTAGCGGCCTTTTCCCAATAGGACTGAAACTCATTCCAAAGTCTGTATAAGCAACAAGTTGTTTTGCCAGTGCCGCTACGCCCAAGAAGGATTATGGGGCATGGTTGAGCAGGCCGCAAATTGATGATGGCGTGCTCTAACTCAGTGACTCTGAAGGGGAAGTCTACTCTACTTGAATGATCACTGTGGAGAACAGTGTTGATCAAAGCTGAAGAAAATGCATAGAACTTCAAAATGTGGAATTCCATATCGTTTGGACTTGCAGGAGGGAAAAAGAACTGTGAACCGCTACCTTTTGCCACTGACTTCCCATATTTTGTTGGTTTCCCCAATGGGAACTGATCCACTCTTTCGGCCACTTCAACAAAGAAGTTTGGAAGGCGTTCACCACTTGCATTTTTCACTTTGTTATCGCCCTTCCTAAACCCAGATAATTCTTTTTTAACGATGCATCCCAGTCCTCGATCATGAGACTTCACAATACTTTCGACTTTTTTCATGAGCATATCTCTGTCCGCAGCGATGTCCCAAACTCGGATGATCTCGGAGTAAACTCTCCCTACATTTGTCTCTGACTGCACTCTCAACTCTGGATCATTGCTACACTTGGCTGAGAATGCTACAGTCAGTTCCCATATGATCCGCGATGATCTGGTAAGTTTGGCCTCGAACAGCAAGATATTACGTTTCTTAGACTGGCCATCCAGCCTTCTGCAGAGCTTTTTCGTCCAGCGACCTTCAGCCAGCATGCGAATCCTCGCAACGATTCTTCGTTTTAAAACATCACTGACTTTACTGTTCTGCAGCGCTTTCCAGAACTGGTCTGTACAGTCAACCTCCCAAGGAAGATCCTCAAATGGAGACTCTAGATTTACCTCAACCTCTTTATCATCCAAGTCATCATCTTCCGCATCAACTTCAATTCTCTCGATATCCGGAAGAAGCTGAGGAAGAGAACCTTCTTCCTGGCTTGTAACATTTCTCTCTTCGCCAGTGGTTTCGCTCTTTGATTGGCCTTCGGTACTATCGCCGGACCCCTCTTCACTTTCAAGCACGTTTTCTGAGCATAAATGATTAATTTTCTCTCTTATGCTTGCTCGAACCAAATCTAAAGGGTCCTGTCTCACCGGTGGAGTTGCTGGGATGGGCTTTTTGTCTTTAATTTTGACATCCCGCATGGGGCCCTCCTCATTCTCAGGTTCATCTGCCAGTCGACACCACTCTGGTTCATCATCTTCCAGAGAAGGTTCCATGGTGCTGTCTTGTGGTACAGATTTCTTTTCATGCATTTTCAGTACCTTTTTCTTTTTCTTTTGATCACCAGATTTCTTGCAGGCATTCCTGTACCAGTTCATGGCTTCCCTAATGAGCCTGGCGCGAGGATCCTTCTTCACGACTAAGTCTATGGGCATCTTCCCCTCTTTGTTCTTGAGTGTTGGATTCACTCCAGCTTCTAACAAAACACTGATAGCACTGCATTTTCTCTTGGAGGTCCTACCAAACGCCACTAAATGGAAGAGACAATTGCCACCTCCATCGACGACATCAGGGTCAAACAAGTCTGATTCAAGAAGTGACCGAAAAAATCTGTTGTTCCCTGCAGAAGTAAATGACAACGACTCCTAAATTGGATAATTTTCATAAGAAATGGATGGTTTGCGTATTCGTGTGAAATAACCGGCATCAAGATCTCATTAAGGGGAGCCTCTACCTCGTATACTTGGACTGCCGAGTAAATCCTTTCCTGAGTAAATTTATTTATAGAATGCCTCCCAATCAAAACAAAGTTATCTTAGCGTCAAGGAAATTATGATACTTTTCGCGAAAAAAAAAACCTGTTCCTAAAAATAAATTTACTCGGAAAAGGGTGAATCCAAGGAATTAGTGGCGATAGAGGCTCCCGTTGACGAGCTCGTACCGGCGTCCAATCATCAGGAGACAAACCTTTGGTGAACATCTGTTTAAGCGCTTCATGAAGCAGCGTGTCCCCAGCCTTACTCAAAAGACATGTTGCATCGGCATTGTACTGCAGCAATGTCACAATGAGTGGATAATCCTCTGCTCGCAAGGCCAGCTCCAGTGGACACTCTCTTCTCCTCTTCAGGCCATTAGGAGATGCCCCATTTTCTAAGAGTGCCACAACCAAAGGAACTCTATACTTCTCACCAGCGTCAAACACGAGCTCTAAGGGCACTTGTGATGCGTCGACACCGGTGGCTAAGCCACCCTCCCCTGGAGAGTATCGCTGTGGTCCTCCACCTCCTAAGTACAGGACATGGAGCTTGTCCCAGGATCGCTTTTCAGTCAGCTGCTTAATCAGTTTCTCAAGAATGTGGTTTTGGACGCTGCATGTAATGCTCGAGGTTCCATCTAAACGAAAAAATATGTACTCAAAAAATTATTGTAATCGGTTTACCCATTAACAATATTGTTCAGACCGGGAAGTGCCCCTTCTTCTCTGTAACTATATAAATAATGTGCAAGATGAAAACATTCATTCATTCATTCTGATTGGCTAAGAGAAACGCAGTTTCAAGGTAACACAGTGCAGAAAAGAGGTAATTCAGTCCAAAAAGACGTTACAAACCAATAATCAGGTGGTCAATCAAATGCGAGCCATGGATGACGCAATTTTTGCGTGATTGCGTGATACGCATGCATTTCTGCAATTTAAGTTTGTATAGGTGATCTCCGTGATGATTTTTCTTGTGCAATTCGGAATAATTAAGCACTCATAAAGTTTTTCGAAAACTACAAATTGCACTCACCTGTTTTGCTAATCTGAAAAAAATTTCTCGTGCATATTTAGTTCAGATTGCACTCGAAATCATGTGATCACCTATACAAACTTAAATTGCCCCACAGATACACATTTTTTACTGACAAAGACAAATTTCTCCACCGAGAGAACATTTTTCCATTTCTACCTAAAAAAGGTTTTCTAAAGTGCTGTAAAAATAGCAAAACTACATGTACAGTAACAAACGTTCGACCAAAAGGTGAGCCTGTCAGAGGAATGATTCCCTCCCCGTTTGACTGCTTAAGCTGCGTAAACCGCGATAATCTTTCGTTTAGAAAATCGTTACATATCCGCGATTCCAATAAATGTGTATTTTTGAGATATCGTCCACCAAACCGCTTTGACATGGAAAAAAAAAACTAAAAACAGGAATACAAAGCAGTTCGTAAGTTCTGTGGAGACTAAACCCAAGCTTGTCACCAGCGTTGGTGGTGGGAGAGATGACCGCCAGTTTTGATGACGTTTTGTAACCCATTGGGTTGACATTTATTTAGGCTGCTTCCAATTTGTAAAGTGCAAAGTATTATTTTGTTGTAGGTGAAAAGAAATCTCCTAGACGTTCAGAGACAACTATGGGATTAATTAAAACTGTAAAAATTTCCAAAACTCAGAGAGCAATTAAAGACTAAAAAAGACTAAACAAGTGGAATATTTCGTTCGGATCTACCGAACTTCGTCAGCCACAATGCAAATTTGAAAGTTAAGAAAGGTTATATAATGGTCTCCAGGGGGCTAAAATTGGATAAAGGAACATCTTTCAAGGAATTCGTCAGCTGTTGATGAACATTGCAAGCTCACGGGTCACTCAGTGGATTCCAGCAAAATAAAAGTTCTTGCCACGGAGAATAACACATTCAAACGCCGCATAAGGGAGGCAATTGAGATAAAATTACGTAAGCCGTCTTTGAATAGAGACAATGCCTTCGAATTAGCCAGTATCTATGACACAACTTTAGCCCCCTGGAGACCATTATATAACCCTTCTTAACTTTCAAATTTGCACTGTGGCTGACGAAGTTCGGTAGATCCGAACGAAATATTCCCCTTGTTTAGTCTTTTTTAGTCTTTAATTGTGCTCTGAGTTTTGGAAATTTTTACAGTTTTAATTATGGTTCCAGAGCAGGAAAACAATATTTTTGGTTTTATGGGATTAATGCTCAAGCACGTTTCATTGTATCAGTCACAACATAAAATGGAGTGCAGGGATGGCGCAGTGGTGAGAGCACTCGCCTCCCACCAATGTGGCCCGGGTTTGATTCTGAGACTCGGCGTCATATGTGGGTTGAGTTTGTTGGTTCTCTAATTTGCACCGAGAAGTTTTCTTCGGGTACTCCGGTTTCCCCTCTCCTCAAAAACAAACATTTGACTTGATTTACTTTCATTGTTAAATTCAGTTTACAGTGTCCCCAATTAGCGCTCCAGCGCTAGAACGACTAGACACCTATTAAATAAAGTTCCTTTCCTTTCAACTGCCGCCAAGAGAACAGGACTATTGTAATGGAAACACTTGATTGACGTCCACCTAAATTTACTTTCGAAATAGGAAAAAATGTCGTTGGATGAAGGGCGCGTGTGACTGATAACCGCTGTAATAGGAATAGCTCCACAACACAAACCTTCAAGATTGACTGCCATAGAAATAATCTGAGACAGTACAGAAGCCTTGTCCTCATCAGTTTCCGCTCTTTTAAGTCCTTCACCAAAGGCTCTCACAGCTTCCCTGTTCTGCCCTAAACAGGCATGGCAGTCTCCTTGACGCACAAAACCCTGAGAAGTAATTTACAAAACCTTTTCATGAGGTTAGTGTCAGCAAAAATGTTTCAAACAGCGAAACTCTGTTCTTTAGTTTCCAGCCATTTTTGGCTAGTGAACTCAATCAAAGTTCCTGTGACTATAATTTACTGCTAATGGACAATCTTTAAGATGTCTTTGTCATTATCATTCCAAAAACAATCCTTCAAAGATGAAAGGAACCAAGCAAAAGTCAAATCATGGTGAAGCTTCCTGTCGACAAACAAACAAAAATTATTGAGCATCATGGCTTTGGATCCTTAATTGAAGGAACCTAGGTTTTCACTTGGTTTTTGAAGGGGAGATGGAACAGAAATCATCTTTAATTACAGTACAGTAAAAAAAAGAAAGAAAAAACAAAAGCATGCCTTGTGCCACTCAGGTCTAAACCTTGTACAGCTTTGGGCATCTGTGAGACCTTGTTGGTAATTTCCCATATTGTAATGGGCTAAAGCTCGGTTGCTCAGCAGTGTTGCCACAAATTCCTTGTTGCTGCTAGGGGCATATTGCATGGACAAAGTGTAGTAGTCCACCAAAACGGGATATTCTTTTTCAGAAAAGAGCTTCTTTCCACGGTCTTTCCATTTTCCTGCTTCTACCTAGGGTATACCGGTTGAAATGCATTAGAAGAAAATAACATTGGCTTATAAGCACAAATGGGGTGATGCTTAACATCAAGGATTTTAGGGTGAGGGTTACTGTCATTTGGTAGTTTTATGTTAATTTTTTTTTCAAGGAAAGGTTAAAGAGATTTCGTCCCGGTTTTATGTAAACGGCTGCAAAAATTTCGCACCGATACAAGTTCATACTGGTCTGAATTCGTCCTGGTCTCATGTAAATACCCCCTAACTGAAAATTCAGTCTGCATGTTTATGAAAAGTGCAACAAAACACCTCACCAAAGAAAATAATAACAAATAACATTTTGCTCAATGCTCGTATTTTTCCTTGCCCACACGGGGCTCGGAAAAATACTACGCTACTCGAAAAATATCCACGCAATGTTAAACTATCAAAAAAGATGTATTTATTATTGTGGTAAGCGTAGTTAGTACATGTACCTGAGACTTTGTTGGTTTTATCTTGAAACACTCTCTTCCCTTCTCCACTGCCTTGATGTATTGCTTTGTTTCAAAATAGGCTGTGGCCAAATGGTTGTTAACAAGGTAGCTCAAGTCTGATGAAATGTTAGGAAACTGAAGGGACAGATTCAACAGTTTTATTGCTCGACTGTAGTTCCTTAGGTTCAGTGCCTTGACACCTTCATCTTTCCAGTACTGACCTTGATTCTGTGTGCAAGGAAAAGAAGGCAAGATTTTACTGTTACAGTTAGTGGCTAAGAAATCTCTGCAGTGTGCTGGTGAAGTTCATTCACAGCCTCTTCAATGGATCATTACCAAGCTCATTTCAAATTTGCAAATTAAATTCTGTCAAAGTAAGTATCATTTACGTTACTTTTGTACTGGTGATTACTATGTCAACACCTTTGTTAGAAAGCATGGACAATAAGGTCAATGGAGTTTAATTTAATTGGCAACCAGTAAGCAATAATCTAAGTTATCAGAGGATGCCATGGAGGAAGTCACTCCCACTCACACTTCCTTCACTTCCATGCTCATTATAATAATCAGTTTGTTCCAGTAGTTCTCAACGAAATTTAAGTAGAAAAGTGGCAAATTCTTGAGGTCAAAGAAAGAAATTTTAAAACGAAAATCACTCGAACCTTTATGGATCAATACATTGCTTTATGAGCCAGGCAGGCAGGTGAGATGGTACAGATTCGGTTTCAATTTTTTTTCACTTGAAAGGCACAGGGCAACCAGAATAGAAACTAAAAGCACAATCTTCTACACTGATTAAAATAGACAACAAAAGTGATAGGCCATCAATTTGTAAAGAAAGACAAGGCAGTAATTTGAATCACCTCACGATGATGCTGCCCTGTTCTCAAACAGCCAACAGCAGATGGATCGGCCCCATGCTTCAGAAGCAGGTAAGCCATAGCATAATCTTCCATCTCCATAGCAACAGACAGAGGAGGCATTTTACAGCCATGAGGTCCATTTGCCAGCGCACCATGATCCAGTAACACAGCAATCAGTTTGTCACGATCTGGAACTGATGATGCAACTATCTGATCCAGTGGAACAATGACAGCATTGCATCCTGTTGCTACACCACCTCGACCTTTCTGGTATGACCTGTGACTGTCGCCTCCAAGGAATAGCATATGAAGCTTGTGCCATTCCTTTTTAGCACATATTTCCTTGATCAGTTTTTGTGCAGCTGGTCTAGGAATACGGCAAGTTATTGCCAGTGTTCCCTCTAAGAAAAAGAACATGGTTAGATAAGATTTAATAGGAGATAGGGTTTGTGCTGGATTTTGTATATAAAATTCAAGGAGTATTCAAGGCGTTTTCAAGAACCAGAAATTGAGTTTTCAAGGAGTGTTTGTAGGAAGATTTCTATGCCATACATCATGTTTCAGTGTTTTCTTTCCTTAAAAAGCCTACTGTAAGTAAGTTAAGTGCATGCACAGGAATTTTTATTTTTGCATTTAATCTTTCTCCAATAGTAAATGAACTCAATTTTTGAAATGTCTCTTTAATTTATCATGATGGGGTCTCAACAATTTTTTCCAAGCAAATATTTAAGCAGTTTTCCACAAAATCCTCTTTTTGAAGGGCTTTTCAAGTGCCCTTGAAGTCCAAAATTAAATTTCCTGGGCTTTTCAAGGACTTCAAGGAGTAGCACGAACCCTAAGGAGAAGGGTTTTGACCTTTGACTGTTAAAAAAAATTAAAGAGTTACACATAAAAGAGATGACACGTCTTTATAAAAATATTGCAACTTACCCTTAAGATCCACAGCTGTATTTATAACTTGAGTTGTAAGCGCAAACTTATCATCGTCGGTGGCAGCATTTTTCAGCCCTTCACAGAAATACATTAATGCCTCTGACTTCCTTCCAAGTGAATTCAGGCAAGATCCAAGACGATAGTAACCCTTCACATATAGAAAACAAAAACGATTATTAAGAATTTCAAGCTTCAACAGGGATGAATCATAACAGATTTTGAGCTACAAAGCTAAAATCTGCATTTAATTTGTCAATACGTAATTGGAGGACAGCTGACATATGAGGCGATTGGCAAGAGGCAACCAAGGCAACCTAGCCAAAGGTCAACCTCGGCACCCGTCACACTGTCTTCACAGTGGGAAAAAAAACTTATACTTATCCTTATTTTCTTGCCCAAAAGAGAGGGTGGGTGGGGCAAAAGTGAAAACAAAGGGAACAAAAGGCAGGCAAAGGCGACTCATGCACACCGTCAATAAAAGCTTACCAGAAGTCCTTTCCAAGTTAACTTTGCTTATATATAACCACATTAATTATCACATTGCAAATCCAGACTCCAACTGAGGACAGTTATTATATTGCATCTTAAAATCTTAATTAGACATGTATCTCACAGGACTGTATGGCACTTAGCAACCAAAGAGATAGCTTGCTTTATATGTATGTGCACAGTCAAAGGATACAGCATATACAGTACTAAACAAATAGATGCAAAAGCAACATTGGGAGGAGGAGCTGACAGATGCCAAATCTGTGTAATCAATGTGAGCAGCCCGTCTTGAGGGATTTTGTTGGAGGTCGCTGCTTCTGCCTCTGCAACTGCTGCTGCTATTGTTGCTGCTGCTGCTGCTACTGCTACTACTACTACTACTACTGATGATGATGATGATGATGATGATGATAACAACAAGAATAATGATAATGACGATGACGATGATGATAATAATAATAATAATAATAATAATAATAAAAATAGGAACGGCTGGGATTTTGAGATATGCATGATGCTCAGTTGAACATTACCAGCCTTTTAAAATCAGTTTAGCTGTGAGATGACAAATGATGATGATGATAATAGTGAGATTATCTTAAGGCATACATGTACACTGTAGTTCTCACCTAAATGCACCTTATACAATTATCTATCACCCTCTCTAGAATAATTTTGACAAACATCGACAAAGTAAAATAAAACCAAATTATAACACATGTACTGGCTTGGTTTGAAATGCTGTGGCTATCTCTGCTTGATTAGTTTTTCTATATGTTCAGCTGATTATTGTTTGTGCACATTTAGTTATTCATACTTGTGCTACTCTCTCCGTACATGAGTTTTTTTGTTGAGTAGCCAAACCATGTTTCACAGTGATTAAGTACACATAAACCGGCAATTGTACTCGTACCTTGGACCACTCTGGCTCAATCTTGATGCATGTCTTTGCATCATTAATGGCCTTGTCGTACATCTCTAAGTTTAAGTAAGCAGCACATCTGTTGCTTAGCAACACAGCACTCATCTTATTGTTTTCGACACCTGTCTGTGGAACATAACTCATTGCCAGGGAGTAATACTTAATAACCAACTCATACTCCTTGTCCTTGAACAACTGGTTTCCTCGTTCCCTCCACTTTTGGACAAACTCCTAATGAGGATATTCAAGTAGCAAGAACAGTGATTAACACAATATTTCAATAACTTACATGTACATGTAATTTAAGTAAGATTTTACAATCTGATAATTAGGATTAGGGTCAGGGTTAAATTTTTGTTCCTTTAAAGATGGAGTATTGGGACATTGGTTAATGGTTAGAGAGCCTCCCACCAATGTGACATGGAGTATAACATGGATTGACCTCAACCCAATGGAAAAGGGTTGCAAAAATGTTGATCCATTCAGAAAGGCAACATTTTGATACAAACGTACATATTTGTCTACTACTGTCAAGCAACTTTCAATGTGTGTTTTCTAGGTCCATTTTCATGTGCGAAGAAAGGGAATAGCTCACTAATAAAAGGGACCCATTCGTCCAAGCTAAGATTGTGACGCAACCTAAAAGAAGAAAATAGCATACAGCTGTACAAAGGAATACAAAGTCTAAATAGACTACTGATTGTTTGGAAATGAGCTGACCTCTTTTTTAACTGGTTTCACAGAAAGAGCCTTTGCTCCGTATTCCACGCACTGCAAAAACTTCCCTTGTTTAAAGCATATATCAGATAGTGATTCATAGCTGTCTCTTTTGAGGTCTGCTGCTTGCTCTGGACAATGCTCTGTGGCCAACTTGTAGTACTCGCTGGCTTTATTGTAGTTTTCATATCTCAGCAATTTGTCTGCTTGTTTTTTCCAGTACAGTGCATGTTCCTGACAGAACAATAAGTAACAACAAAGACTACATGTAATAATAACAAATAGAAGACTGATCGTAATTATCATTACAATGATAATAACAATAAACAACTATTGTTATGCTTGATGTTATGAAGCCAATGGTATCCCAAGCAAAACCACCAGCATACAACAGGAGTTCTATCTGAATGTCATCTCAACATTAAATTCACTTGGGAAACTAGCCTCAAGTTGCTCCTGCGCCTATGCTAGCACTAGCAGTGCAATAATGTCCATGACAGGTCTTCTTGCTCAGTCCTGAGTAACTCCCGACATTTCAACACTTAGAACACTGGAATTTTACAAACTGTTAAATTGGGTTAAATGATAAAGCCAATCAGCCACATAAACGTACCTGCCAAAGGCCAACAGACGGCCCGCAGACGGCCGACAGACGGCCGACAGTCGACCGACAGTCGGCCAACAGGTATTTTGGGGAGCTCTTCTTCACAATTACCATAATATCGTTATTATCATTAGTTTGTGGTTTTGCAGTTTCTTTTGACAGTTAGAAATGTGTACTGCATCCGTTAAATCTCAGATGCAGAATGAAAATATGGAATTCAGGGAATAAAACTATCATTTCTTCAAGGATAAAATCTAGGCTGACACAAAGTAAAAAACACCAACCTTTGTCCGCAGATATGACTGATTTGATATACAACCCATATTAGCGCCTTTCTGAATCAAGTTAGTCACTATGTCAAATTCTCCTTTCTCCAAGGCTGCTAATAGAGGCGGCTGCTTGCAAAACACAAGTCCATTGACAAATGCTCCAGAATCCAGCAGTGCGGTGACAAGACCAAACTTGTCCTTAACTTGAGATGATATGACATGCTCAAGAGGAACTCTAGAGGCATCACACTCACTTGCAAGGCCACCCTCTCCCGGACAAGCAAGATATGGGCCTCCACCACCAAGAAACAGGACACAAAGTTTCTCCCAGTTTTCTTTTGTTACAGCATCATCTACAGCCCTCTGTATTATATGTTGAGGACACAGTTCTTCACCGATGATTGCAGTTCCATCTAAGAGCAACAAAATAATCATCAATGTTAATGTCTTGAGTTATGCATTAGTTTTTATTGTCGCTATGACAACTGTATTGTCAAAGATTAACCCATTGACTCCTGAACTGCCTCGCTTAACTTGATGAGTAAAATCGTCCAGGGGCCGGTTGCTTGAAGACTGGTTAGCGCTAACCGTTGGTTAAGAAGTATCAAAACCTATAGGTTTCCATGGTATTTAACGCTGATTAGCGCTAACCATTCTTTGAGCAACTTGGGCCAGGGCGTTAAAGTAAAATCTCTCTCTCCTACATGTAGGAGTCAATGGGCTAAAGAAGACAGTTTTGGAGTGGATGAAGAGATTGTTTTTTTCATAAATCAATTATTATTGAACTGAAGAAATAAAGTTTTTGCAAGCAGGGTTGTCAAAGGGATTTTGACCCTTTTCTTCCAAGGAGTGGCAAAGATTTTACTCTGTCTAACATCAGTCTTTACAAATCAATGGGAACAGGTTCAGGGCTGAGAGAGTAAAATTAATTAGGATGAATATTCAAAAAAGCAAGGGGCACCAAAGACTACAACTTTTTCTGTTTTCCTTTGGTAAAATGTATCTAGTAAAACTCTGGAGAAACTTCAGAATACCCTGCCACTTAGAAAAAAATAGTCATGTACTTTGAATGTACTGCTCCCCAACTCCCGCAGTTGAGCAATAATATCAATGATGGCAAGTAAAACTAAGTAGGCCTCCTGCAGTCCTGCACTCCCATATTCGAGGAAGATACATGTACATGAAGGGTAAGCTGCTCCTGCAGTCCCCATAGTCCTGTAGTTGTAAACTATTGAAGGTTAAGCTCAAGTGGGTATATGTAAGTAACCACATGTACTGCTCAGGCCTCATACAACATTAGGGAGCTTAAGCATGCACGTTTTTGAGACACGGACGTCAACCGGAAGTGAGCTGTTTTCCCTTTTAACCTGTTTTCACGCAACCACATTTACATTGTTAGGTATCTTTTCTCCATTAGAGATCATAAGTATAAAAATCTGGCAGACACCACTGTTCTGGCATGTGAAATGTTCACTTCCCGTTGCCGTCCGCGTCTCAAAAACGCGCGTGCTTAAGCTCCCTATTACGCAACAGTGGGCAAGGTTGCTGCCTAAGAAAATTTTAAAGGGGCCCTCAGAGCTAAATGCTGCGAACTTAGGAGCCCAACATATGAAGTGAAAGGTGTTGCTGTGAAAAATTAAGGCGCCCAGAGATATTCCTTGGGAGCCCCAGGCTACCGGGCTCCTGTTAGGCAACAGCCTTGGTGGGATGGCAGGAGCAACAGTTGAAGACGAATGGTATGTGGCAGGGTATTCTGAAGTTTAACCAAAATTCCAAATTCTAGAATGAGTATAATTTGAATTTCGTAGACAATAAAAGTTTCAGAGCTTTGACAAAATTTAATGTATTGAACATTTGCAAGGTCTGATACTGAAATAAAGAAAAGGTTAATGATGATGATCACTTAAAAATCGAAAATAGACAAAACACACCTTCCACTTCAGATCCAATGGTAATGATCTGCAATAGTGTATCATACTTCTCTTCATCTGTCTCTCCAAGTTCAAGGGCAGATGCAAATGAATCCATTGCCTCATCATAGCGTTTCATGCCAGTTAAACTTGATCCTAGTCTGTAATGTGCCTGAAACGACAATTAAAGGAAACAAACATCACTGAACTGTGGAGATGTATTAATGCATTGTTAACAACGCAGCATACTTACCTTGCAGCACTTGACAAAGGAGACACCCTAGCTGTCAGAATGTTCACAATGGATTGTTCAAAAGCATTAGATAATGTAAAATACGACCTCTTAGTAAACAAGTTGGAATGAAGTCCACTTAACCCTTTTATTATTAACTGGTATGCCAGTTACGTAGAAGGCAGAAAGCAGCGAGTGGTATATAATAGCACAACATGCCAGTGGAAACAGTTAACAAAGGTACCACTCAGGTTAGTGTCAGTGGCCCATACATTTTTAACTTATTTTTAAATGACTTGGAAATAGAAGGGCACGAAAATATAACATTATTTAAAATATGCAGAATAACTGATGATTCCACAATTTTGGCTTCCATCTCTCGAGATTTATTCTTGCTATTGTAATGAAGGAGATGATAAATGATTATCGCTTAAAACGCCTGCATCAGTTAGGAAAAGGCAAATCACAACATGAAAATGGGCCACATGTAATAAACTACAGGTAAGATCTGGCCTTGTTTGCTCAAGGCATGGTCAAAGCACTAACCACAGCTTACATGGCATTTAAATCTCCAGGTTGTGACAAAATGTCATAGTATTCAATGCTGGTTAGCACTACACATGCTACAAGCAGCCTGGCCCTGAAAGTAGGAAGAGTTTCTTTCATTTCACCTTAGACCAACTTGACCTGATCTTCACACACCGCTCTGCATCCAGCAATGCCAAGTCAAAAGCCTTATTTTTTATGTGAACCAATGAGCGATTACAAAGCAGCTGAGCTAGAAGTTCTCTGTCACTAGTGGGTGCATAGTTGATACCCAAAGAATAGCAGTCAACAAGGAGGTCAAATCTGTTTTCTTTAAACAGCTGTTTCCCTCTTTCTTTCCATCGCTTTGCTTCACCCTGCAAAGAAAATTTAACTTTTACAAAATGCAAAAAGGAAATACACTGTAGGTGAATTAGGTAAATGGGATCTGTTGGATAGTTTTAAATCTAATGAAAGGATCCTAAAATTACCTGGATATAAATGATACCCAAAGAATTTGTGACAAACTCTCTCATTTGTTACTTCTAATTTGTATTTACAGTGGTAAAAGATAATGTTAAGTACATTCATACAGTACCAGGCAAAAGTAAGTTGAGAGTCTCTTTAGAGCATCGATTCTCGATTCGATCCTCGATCCTTGATCCTCACAATTGAGGATCAAGAATCAAAGAACGACAATCGAGAATCGAGTCAAAGGAACCGAGAAACTAATGAGCTGGTCGCTTGACAGATTCCTCAGTGGACTAATAGCACAAATGCAACTGGGAACACGAATGAAAGATAAGCCTGCCAAAGGAGATAATAAATTATTCTTTGGCTGTATGATCGAAGCATACTCAACAATCACACGGACTGTAAACAGTCTTCAACACTATCAGACCGGAATGGTACATGTATTTCAAGTTTACTCCGAAGGCTTCTAATCGAGAGCGCTATCCACCCGACTATTTAGCTGAAACCTACAATGAAGCATGTTTACTTAGTAAAAATTACTTTGGTAGTATTTAGAGAGAGAAAAGTCTTCGAATCTATTCTGTGCGATTGCGGAGATACTTATTCTTCCGTCATATGATCGAAGCGTACTCGACAATCACACTCCATCGAAACTAGTCAGCTTAGTTGGACCCTGTTTTGAAATGCCTCCCCACATGTGCACTTTAATCGGATGTTTGGGCTTTCCTTTCAACTTTTTTCCCCAATACTACAATGTATATGACTGTATACAAGGCTGTGCTCTAACGGCGCCCGGTCGCCTGAGGCGACTAACATTTGGCTTCGGGCGAGTGAAGAAAGTTCCCCGGTCGCCCGGCCGGGCACTCATACTTATTGTATTTCTAGTAGATAAAGAGGCTAAAAAAATTAATATGCTGGTGGTTATAGTTTACGAAACCTCTCAGAAAATGTTTTCTCTTCGTAGGAACAATCGGTTCAAAGGCCGTTCCACATGATTTCACATGTAACATAATCCGTGACTTCGCACGTAGCCAGTGGCCACACGAATTTCGATTCTTTCTCAAAAAATAGCATTAAATTTGGAACGTGAAGTTTGGCATTTTTTGGTTATAGTTTTAAAAAAGAGTTCTTACTTCCGCTCTGACAATGGTAAAGCGCTGCTGGCGAAGCGGTGCAATTTACTTTTGTATGAACCCAGGAATCGCAGTTTATGCAAATGTAATTTTTTACGATTTTTCGCGGCTGCGCCTGCTTGGCCAAAATATATTTTGGTTATGGTTGTTTTTCCCCTGTATATGAAATAATGAAATAAAAAAGGGAAAGATATCATGTTATTTGTTGTTGTTTTAGAAACAGAGCGATCCCGCGTTGTCTTTGGTTTGTGACAAATCATTCCGTGCCCTAAACAAACAAGACACTTTTTTAAAGCGTTTACTCGGAATACCAAGTGGCGCAGAAGTAGGGTGATACATTTTGGACGAGGTAGTTTTTGTCTACTGCGC
>NC_090872.1:18970079-18977579 GCF_036669935.1 Montipora foliosa
GCCAAAAGTACATGCTTCTTCAGGTTCCCTAGTACTCACAAGATGTGAGCAAGCTGCCAAGGGAATATTGCAAAATGTTGCTTAAGCACACCAACTTATTAACTGTCATTCTAAAAGATCATTTTGAGATGAACCTTGGAAAGAGCAGCATCTGCTTTCTTGGAACGTGCTATGTCTTCTTGCGCCTCAGCAATCTTTCCCATTCTGTAATTTGCTTCAGCCCTCCAGGCATATGCAGGGGACTGTAAAGTGGTATTTTTTGCAGGGCAATACAGTAAGGAAAAGGAAAGACATTGAACAGCAACTGAGAAGTTTTCCTGTTCCAGGGCTTCAAAGCCTCTTGTAAACCATTTCTCTGCTTGATCCTAACCACAGACAAAGATCATAAAAATAATTATGTGACCAAAATTACTATCTGGCAAATTATTAAGCAGATTGGTATTTTCTGAACAGGTACAACCCTTATCATTTACCAACGCTAATATTAAGCCTAACAACTTTTGTTTAAGCCTAAGGTTAATTTTAATGAATGTTTAGGATTCTTTCTGTATTTCCAGGGAAAACTGATGTAAAAGGCTCACTAGCTTAAAATTTTAGCGTGTGAATGCAGCTTATTATGTACGCAAAACGCCTTTAGAAGCCCGAAAGCCCAAAACTCCCGTGCTGCATATTAATTCTGCGGTGGACACATGCATTGCATTCTTAAACTAGTGAGCCTTTGACATCATTAATTTTTCTCCTCGATCCAGCTCTCTCAAGAACTTAAGGTGATTCCTCAGTATTGCAGTGCGCATCCTGTACTTCGCATATGGTGTGTCAATACTTATATAAATTGGTCAGATTTGCAACATTGCAAAAATGGACCAAGTGAATCATACACACTGAAACAGTTCTCAAAACATGTGAGAGAAGTTGTGAATGACCCATACTTGTAACTCTTTGCGAATAAGCGCGCATTCCAAGAACATGGCAAATTTTGTTGTTTCGATCTAGGATAATCGAGATAGATACGATGGTGTTTTACTCTCAAACAACCGATACGGTCGCATTTGCGACTAAATTTTTCCCTTTGCGACTTGTTGTCACCTTCGTTCTTTCGAAACAAAAGGGTTAGCAGTTGCCACTTTGCTGCTACTTTTGCTAAAATAAACAAACAAATAAATAAATGACAAAATTATTTTGTTTCTTGCTGTGAATTTTCTCTGAAGGTAGCGTAATTGCATAGTAATTTAGCTGCGATGTTACGTGCACAGCTCCATTCCTTCTATCATTCCCCATTTTCAGCAGTTTCTTTACACACAAGTACTGCGGGCTCATATTTTTCTGCTAAACCGCTGACAACACAATGCAGCGGGGCGATTTTGCGACTAAAATTTGCGAAATTGCGACTAAATTTTCGTATCTTATCGCAAAATGCGACTGGATTTTTTCGTTAATTTCGAGCCCTGAGCTACCCTGCAAAACTTTTCAAAACGAAAGCATTGTTCTTCCATAAGCTGGAATTTGGTATTGAGAAAATTAATGTTCTCCTCTTGCCTTAATGCCTGGAGATACTTCTAAAGCCTTCTTCATGTCAGCACATGCCTCTTCTTGATGCTGTAAGCCCCAGTGGCAATCTGCTCGATCCTTCAATAACTTGCCGACAAGTTTTGGTCTGCCAGCTGGGGTAAGCTGTATTCCTGTGGTAAACAGCATAATTGCATCTTCTAATGCACCGGTTTCCGCTGCAAGAAGTCCTTGATGACCTAACTCAACAGGATCCATGACACAAATTTATCTGTGGAATGAACTGGAGAGTCGACATGACATTGTAGTTAATGGATAAGTTCTGGCAAGTAATAATAAATTGCAAATTTATCTTTGGCAGACTAAAAGTCAACTGCCGATTGGTTGGTTCAGTCGGTTGAGCATCGAATTACCATGCAGGAGGATGTGATTTCAACTCCAGCCTGACCGACACCCAGTGTCGTTTAATATGAACTATAAACCATAGCCCATCTTACATTCTTTGTTCACAAACTCATACACACTGTGGGACATTAACTACCCACTCATCATTCAAAAACAACAAGGCATGGAGTTCCTGGGGTTGTGGTCTGGTCTGTTGTTCTATAATAATATTATGGAGGAATCTTTCACTCCCTTCAGCTACTGTAAACCGAGTAACAAGCAGCTAGTCTGGCCAAAGTACCCCAAACAGAATAGTCCATTTTACAGTTGTGTGCTTAGTTACCTAGCCTATGAATGAAAGTGAGGCTGGAGTTCACCTTCTTTTGATAAACCTCACTGATTTTCTTATGTAAATTATTACTAGTTAGCATGACAACAACATCATTAACATAAGAAAAGGAGGGAGGTCTGTATCATAACAAGGTCAACACCAGCCTCACTTTCATTTATGGGCCAGGTAACTAAGCACACAACTGTAAAGAGGTCTATTGTAAAGTTCTGATTCACGGAAACTGCATACAGTAATTTTAGTGTATTACTTATAATAATTAATGCCACAACTTCTTAATCAATCCCTGGTTAATTCACACAGCAGGTGGTACAGTCATGAAACTTCATGCTTTTTCTCATCTTATTTTCGTGCAAAGATTAAAATTTAAGGAAATCACAGTTCTGTGACAAATAAATGATGTGAAAAATATTTTAATTACCATTTTTCTCAATTCTACATACTTCCAGTTCACAGAATTGGCCACTTTCCTCTTCTGTAACCCCTGTCGTTAACCGTTAAAACACGTGTACTCTATGGTTGTTGACGAAAAAGGTGTCACCGAAAATGACTGAAAGATATTATTTTTCCACCCCAGTCACTTCTTTACGAACTTAATATGAACAGCTTCCTCTCGTACGGATCACCTACCAACATGTGTAAGCTTTAGATTCGACCAGATTAATTTTATATCCTGAAGATTAATTCAAACTTAAGCTTAACACAAATTACCACCTCAAGGGCAAACTTTATCGTTAACAGTTAAGCTTAACTTTTTGCATCTGCAAACGATCGCTTAGACTTCAACTGTTTTTCTCAAATTTAACATTCGTTCGAAGTAAGCATAAGTTATTTTAAAACCTTACCTCAAAAAGGTAGCTTGGCATTTGACGGTACGATAAAGAAAAAACAGCCAGCTGAGAGAAAGCCAGAAATTCTTCATTGAAACGAAAGCTTGAGTTCAGAAATGGACATCAAAACTGTTCGAATTCCAGTCACTCTATGTGCCTCTGCTTTCACCACACCACTCTAAATTACAATAACGGGCACAGCTGTTGCTTGCGAAAGCAGACCAGTTTGAAAACTCAGAGCCACATGCAAGCAACAGACAATGACAACATTGATGACGAGCAGAGAGAACGCGTTATATCACAAATCTGTCACGTACGTCAACCAATCGCAGGATCGCAGGCAGCTTCGGTGGCCAGCAAGGCGCGCACTTTTGAATTAATAAGACGCCTCGTGGCGTTTGCGTGGGATGCTGGTTGCAAATGTCACTTATCACTGAAATTTACTGGGAGTCACAAGGGACGTAGTAACAACACTGACGAAGTTTAAGTGTGACGAGAATGGAACATTTCCTTTGCGTTTTCATCATTAATCTTATTTGAATGTGCTCACATTCAATGAAAGCAATTTCAGTACAATTTATTTACGATGGGAACCGGAAATGAAGGCAAGAGGCGTAAAGTCAGTATGGCCGTTCCATCGCGCTTGATCGACAAAAGCTAATTTCAAAGGAGGCTTAGGTTGCTAGCTCTTGGAGCAGAAACGTCAAATGCTTCCCCCTTTTTTTAATAAGCTTGAAGCAGCGCCAAAAGTTTCGAATAAAGCTTCCTTAGTCCCTGCAGAAAGTACTACTGTTAAAAGTCTTAAAAGAACTACTTCGATAAGTATTGTTTTGTTTGATATATTTGATCTCGATTATGCACCAGTCAATATAAACATTCCCAGGTTTGAGTCCTATGTCCATACACTTGGGTTGTGTTTTCAAACAAAAATGACCATTTCCCATATCAAGCTTCCAGTGATGAATTCAAGGCAAATTAAAATTTCAGGATAATCGTGAATTCAAGGGCGAGAAGGGATTGGGATGGCATGCAAAAAGAGGTCAAAGTCCCCGCTACCCGCGGCCCTTTTCCCTCGTCAAATAACACAAAAATTCTCCGCAAATGCCCTGCTATGTCCCGGCCGGGTGGGGGGGGGGGGGGAGGAGGGGGGTTGCGGGGTTAATTAACCCGTCACCTATACACTCAAACACCACACCGCCACCTGCTTAGGGACAATATTTTAATCACTATTTGATAATGCTGTATTATCACTTGCCAACAAACAATATTAAACACTACAAAAGGAGTGGTTTTCCAACCTTCACGACAAAGCTAAACATTTTAAATAAAAGCTTAGGCCTATATTATTAATTTAGCTTAGGCCTAATTACTCTTCATCAGCGATATTCTATCGTAAACTTAAATTAATGTTGTTGTTTTTTTTAACGAGGCGGTGTCTTGATCTTAGGTGGTAAAGCGGAAAGAAGCAGTACTTATACAGTAGAAACTCCGGGTTTAAATCCAATCCACTGATAAATTTTTCTTAATTTCCTTATTTTCCCTGCTACAACGCGCCCTGCTAAAGGTAACAGTAGGGCCGTTTATACGATAGAAAATAAGCAGCGGCTTATCCTGGCCTAGGGGTTTTGGATTGTGCTTATCTTGGCCGCGGCTTACCTTGGACGTGAAAGTGTTCGTATAAAATGTACTCAAGCGTTATCCGCTGCTTCCTCAAGCCGTGGACGGCTCCTGTGCATGCACTTGTTTTGTTGTTATGGCCCAGACGTCCTTTTGGCTCCCGTCCATTCGCCTGAGAAAAACGGCTTGCGCTTGCAAGGAATCACGTATTACTAAAGAAAAAGATTCAGCGAATAAGCGACTGTGAAGTGCCCCGGAAGAGAAACAGCTTCTCGCTATTTGTAGTGGTATTGAAATTGTTAAGCTACTTGATAATTGAGTCACTTCAGTCAGTTTTTGCTGCGCCGAGAATGTTTGCCGATGACACCAGTATAATTGCAAAAACGGTAGCCGATCTTAAACTAGCAGTGTCTTCTGAACTTAACAATCTTACCTGTTGGCTGAGAGCCAACAAATTAAGTTTAAATGTGGCCAAAACTGAGCTTATGATAATCGGATCTAGGCAGAGATTGAATACCCAATGTGAGGAGATTAATGTAAGTATCGATGACAGGACGATCAAGAGAGTTGACCATTTTAAATCTCTGGGTCTTACCATTGATGCACACCTCTCTTGGTCTAAACACGTTGACGAGATAAGCAAGAAAATCTCTTCAGCCATTGGTGCATTGAAACGTGTACGACCTTTTATTCCGACGGATGTTGCAGTTCAAATTTATAATGCTTTAATATTACCACATTTTGATTACTGCAGCCCGGTTTGGGATGGTATGAGTGGCTGCGAGTGATAAATTACAAAAATTACAAAATCGCGCTGCCAGAGTGATCATTCAATCACCTTTTGATACGAGCTCCAACCTCCTTCTCGCGATGCTTAGGTGGGAGAAGCTGTCTCTTCGTCGTAAAAAGCAGAAAGCTTTAATTATGTATAAAACATTGAATGAACTTGCCCCAGACTATCTTCAATGTCTCTTCACTGAACGCCATGTTAATGATTATAACCTAAGAAATCTTGAAGGAAAGCTTTCGCTGCCCAAGCCAAATACTAATTACTTAAAACAAAGTTTTTGCTACAGCGGGGCCTGTTTGTGGAACAACTTGCCCCAAGATTTAAAAAGTGTTTGTTCTATTGGGCAGTTTAAACGGGGTATTAAGAAAGTATCTGAGATATCGGATTCCCACACGGCAATCATGTAAAGCAGTTGTACAAGTTTTAAATTTTAATTATTAACTTAACTGATGATTCTCCGTGTCTAAATAAAGATTTACATTACATTACATTACATTACATTACATTACATTACATTACATTACATTACATTACATTACATTACATTACATTACATTACATTACATTACATTACATTACATTACATTACATTACATTACATTACATTACATTACATTACGACTTTACTGGATTGATACTGGATTACATGTAAAACTTTAGTTGAATAATTTTTCTTCGCTTGTTTGCATACTCAAGCCATTTATTTTTTAATGTCGCAAATCTTGCCTCACAATTAATTGACCCACAACTAGGCATCAAAATAAATCACGTCATCATTGGACCAGTTGGCCGCGAACTTAGCCGCGAACCATTTATACAAGGATTTCGCGTCTTATGTTGCCGCACTCGTATACATTTATACAGTTCGCGTCTTATGTAAGCCGCGGCCGGTGTAAGCCGGGGCATATTTTCCCTCGTATAAACGGCCCTAGTGTGTCCCGGAGGACACACTGTTACCTTTGGCAGGGCGCGTGCATACACTTTGTAATGTGCGACTCCAGTGCGTGAACATTAAGGCGATCGAAACCTTACGCTAAATTGACAATGGCGGTCTGGAGCTGTGAGTAGGAGTGAGATCTGTCTCACATGCATGGTTTAGGGGCCGACATTTCCCTCCCCCAATGCCGTACCGGGAGGAAGGTCGGTATCTGTAAGCGGCGAAGGGCCAACTGCGCCCAAAGGCGATCCCACGGGCCGCAATCCCGGGATGACTCGTTTGGTACGACGCTCCAGCGCCATATCTGGAGGTACTGCGTTTTTCTCTCTTGTTCAAACATTCCGTCAGCGCATGCGTAAATGTTCTGTCTCTCGGGTACGTACGATACCCAAAAAAGATTCTGGTTTTTACGAGGAATTGACATTTCAGTTGATTCTACAGGCATAAACGTAACGTAAGAACCGTGCGAGTCTAGTCTTCTCGAGACAGAGGTGTGAGATGGTTTTAGGCAGACTGGGACGCCTAAAATGCTTTGGTTGCACTTAAGGCATGGCGGTTCACGAGTGAAACTCTCTCTAGCCTTTCTTTGGAGAAATTCCAGGACCTACCGATACAAATAAGCCAAGTTTTGAAAGCTAAAAACTTCAATCGATGCTGTATTTTGCTAGTAGGACTGGTCATACTGAGCTCGGCATATTTCATGGAAAAGGCAAATTTAATTTTACAAGCTTCTTTTGTCACGAAATCCTGAATACACGAGCACACCCAAAGCTTCCAAACTTCACTTTGGTGCATCGTTATGAACAAGGGCGCTTCCTCTGTGTTTGTGAACTTCTCATTCAGACCTTCTAAGTCTCACGGTTTTTAGGGCAATCTTACGGTTTCCCGCTGAGGCACAAAAATCTCAGATTCACAGGCCGATGGAACACACGTTCCTTGAATATTTTCATTTCTGCTTTGTATTTTCTGATGCCAACTATATAGAGATTTACATATTTGTCATATTTCATCGACTGGTTGTTAAGACATGGACCTCACAACCATTTTTATAAGAGAAATCCCAAATAAGGTTATCGTTACCAATTTG
>NC_090872.1:18985079-19005079 GCF_036669935.1 Montipora foliosa
AGTCTTCTCCAGTTCAGCTTTGAACTCTTTCACTACCTCCAAAAGTAATGTGGTATCAGTCCAGCGGCGGTTCAATTCTATTTTCTTCACTTCAGAAAGAAGAGAATCACGACACCTTTCTAGACGTTCGAAGTCGAGAGTTACATCCTCCATTTGTTTCCTCTCGGCAAATAAGTCGTCTCCTAGTTGCATTAAATAGGGATGAATCTGTGCCACATACAGATTTCTGAAACTTTGGAATTGCTTTTCCTTTTCTAAATGGCCTTGGGACTTTTGGTGGGCCTCAGCTGTCTCTGCCACCCCTTCTGAGTGTACCAACTCTGCTTGGAAGAGTGGGCTCCTCTCTTCGAGATTGTCTAGCCAGAGAAAATAATTTGAAAAGATAATAGTATCATAAATACTTTTGTCCTTTGGCCATTTCAATTTCAACAGGAAAAGAAAACAAACAGCGGTTACAAACATTTTCATTTTATACTTGACGTTTCGTATGTTGCAGCATACATCATCAGAAGTGACGGTTAAAACTGTTACACAGAATTTTAAAAAACTAGAGCGAGGAACTGGTGACTAGTTAAAAAGTGTGATAACAAAATCGTAACTTCCGGTAGTCGATTCTTCCGGAAGAAATTAGTAAAGAAAAAGCTTCTCACTACCAATGTTTTCATTGAGAGAGGGTTTTAAGTCACTGATTAGTTTTTTAAAATTCTGTGTAACAGTTTTAACCGTCACTTCTGATGATGTATGCTGCAACATACGAAACGTCAAGTATAAAATGAAAATGTTTGTAACCGCTGTTTGTTTTCTTTTCCAGATAATAGTATGTTTTTTATTGAGGTGATGTAGCTCCCCCACCCCCCCTTCCCCCACTCCCCAGATGGCCTGCGGCTTTCATAGGGGTGGACACCCTTATAAGAAAAATCGTGGATCCACCCCTTAGGTAGGCTCCATTACCAGCCGCTGTTTCGGGAAATGAGCCAGCGCTCACTCCCGAAAGTGACGCGTGAGATGAGCCATTGTTGGTCTCCACCAATCAGAAACCAACCAGCACAAATCGCGCAGCATAAATTGTATTTTTTAGAGTAATTGTGGCTTTGAAGGTTTTCTTTGACCCGGCCTGTGTTCGAGTTACAGAGCTTTTAAGGTGTGAAACATCCAAGATTTCGACAACGGAATTTTTTTGAGAGGCCGGAGAATGGCATTGTGTCATTTTCTACGTAACAGACACAATCTATCGCTCACGCGTCCTACCAAACGTCTCTTCTCGGGGAGGATACTAGAACTCGAGTGAGCGGCGGAAATCGAGCCTACCCCTGAGGCCGAGAAAGATTTCTCTCTCAACTATGTAGCGGCATGCGGTAAGTTAAGAAAACGAGGGAAATTTCACTGGTGTTATGAAGACAAGTCTTTTTTTGTCATTCATAAAAATACATAACTTTTCATTTACTGACACAAACAAAATAAATGTGATGTCACCTTTGTTATCTTCTTGGTTCTGAAGCGGGTGGTCGTTCATCCATGCTTTGAAGGTTGTTCCACACATTCCACAAGCCGTCTTGTCGATACTGAACCTGGAGAAGTGTTCCTCTAATATATCTCTTGAACTCGAGTTTTGCTCCTCAACGGACACCTGCGCGCGTACCCTTTGAGTTGTCAAGGTTTCAGCTTCCTCCATATCACTAATGTTTGATCGAGCTTCATCCCTCTCTCGTCTCTCTTCAGCTGTTAACTCTACTTCCATGCTTTCCTCAGGGCCGTCCTGATTTTCTCCTTCAAAATTGGTTTCTTGGAGGTCAGAATCAACTTCTTGAACTCTAAGGTCACTTTGTTCCAATTTCTTTCGCAGGATGCAGACGTCAATGGAAAAACTCGAAGGATAATCACTAGGATTAGATGGCCCATGGAACCACAGTTGGCCCTTACTCCAGTTCCAAGAAAGATCCAATAGCTCCTCGCTTCGATTTTTCAGTAACCAACTTTGCAGTATTTTGACAACTTCAGAGTAGCCCTCTGCCTCTTGGGTACTCTTTAACACGGGCTTGAGGTGGCTTGGCAAATTAGAGTTTTGATCAAGGATGAGCAATTTTCGAAATAAAACTTCTTCTGCAGAAATGGGAACTCCTTTACCACAATTGCAAAGCATCGTCAGAAAGAGCACCAAGGTTCTCTCCGCTTCTTCTACCGTGGCAGTGTTCAAAGAAAGAGCGTCTCCAATAACGTCAAATGACGAACGCACTTCACCGCATGTCAACTTTACCAAGTAGTTCAAAATTGAAGTAATAGCATTTTTAAGTCGCTCCTTGTTTGGTTCTTGTCTTGCATTTTCATCGACTGCTTGGTACAACGTCAAAGTTCCCTTGTCCACTCCAGGTCTGAAGCTGTCCCAAAACTTTACCATGGTCAGATAGCTCCTTGGTAAGCAAACCGGGTATCGGTGCTCTAAACACAGTCTGGCGTACAGTGCGAGACAGGCCGTCATCTGGTGCTCTAGGATCATCACGGTGTTGGCAATGGACGGAAAAATCATAAACCTTCGACGTTTGGCTGTAAGGGTCAGGAAACGTCGTATTATCAGATGGGCCGCATTTTCGACATCACCATACACGTACAACCTCTTCAAGCCGTCCTCCCACCAGTGCAGATAACTTTCGTAAACGTAACTCCCTCCTTGACTTCTAACCATTCCATTTTTCTCCAGCGGAACCTTAAAATCCTCCGACGTTTTGGTCATCTTTTCGAAAGCATCTTCCTCTTTACAGATCAACCGTACCATATTTTGAGAAGAATCAGTCAAGTGTAGCAAGCATGACACTTTCAGGAAGTTGTTTGTATCCGACAGCCGATTCACTGTTTTAGTCCATAAGTGGTATGCGAATTGTGAAAGTCGATTCTTCACTGCTTTTGTCTTCCTGATGCTACTGACGTTTGGAAGATGATGTTCTGTCCACCCAGACAAAGGAAACAAGAAATCATAAAATTGCTGACATGCAAGAAATTCCTCGATACTCTTATCGTTAAGATCGCAAGCGTCTTTCACGCCTTTGTTTGACGAAATGTCTAAAATACCTCGTTGGATAACAGATTCCAAGTAAACGAAATTGAATGTAGAATGAAAGCGTTTGTCGAAGAGATCTTTGGAATCCTCATGTTTTCCGTCTGTAACCTTTCTGCAGACAGAATTTCTCGAGAAGGACTTTTCTAACATCTTGCGGATCATTTTTTTTATTAAAACACAATTTTGAATGAGGAAACGTGCAACCTTTAAGCGGGCATTAGCTGAATCGATCGTGGCCTCCTTTTTAGAAACATTGCTCTTCGTAAATTCAGGGTCCACTTTGGAGAACCTTCCTCCACGCTCGTGAAAATAAACCACACTGTGCGCGACGCCTGTTGTAAAAATTCCGAAATGCTTTTCACATTGTTCTACTACATAACGTTCCTCATTGTTTAGCTGAGAGGGACGTTTGTACAAAAGGTTAATGAGACGAAGTAATCTCTCTAATGACCGGACAACAATCCACTGACTAAATCTCTCTGGGGGTGAGTAATTTGTCGCTGTTAACAACTCCATTACACTCTCAACTTCCCCACAGCAATTTTGGCATTTGTCAAACAATCTTCCGGCCTCTTGGAGCTTTTGAGCGTCCTTGGACAGTTTTCCAAGAAGGAGAAGTACTTCCGCCTGTCCATTGATGTCATCGCAATCCTGGTAGTTCTCAAGAGCTCGTTGGAGAATTTGTGGAACGTCAGTTTGAGCGACGTTGCTCGTACGAGCCAGGGACATTAAACAATCAGCAGAAAACCTAGGATCATTAGAATACTCCATTGCTTCTTGAAATCTTCCCATGTCCCTCAGAAACTGAGCGGCCTCCTCTCTCTTTCCTTCCTTTTCCATGGTCTTTGCTGCCTCGCTGATGCAACCTCTTTTCTTCAAAAACGTAATACGATCAGCGGACGGAAGGTGTTGCAAAACTTCATACATTTGTTCTCTGTTCCCTCGCTTAAAGTGTTTGTCTGCCAGTAGGTGACACAGCCTCTCGGCAGTCCGGGTTGATTTTGGTGGAATGACTCCCTGTAGGCCTTCTGGACCTCTACTCGAAAAGAGGATGTTGAACCGTTCAAGAACTTTTAAGGCTTCGTCAAAATGGCCTGCAAGACACAAGGTCTCGATTGCATCGTGATAGTTGTTCTGTGATTCGTAGCACCTACTCGAGTCAATCGGAAGCCCCATCTTCATGAAGAGTCTAGCAGCCTCTTGAAGCTGTAAGAAAAGTAAGGGATACAATTTGGCCATTCAATACAGCAGCGACACAAATTACATTTGTCAAGTTCCTTAAGCTAAATAAAACCCATGCATTAAACTTACCTTCCCTGGCATTTTCTCGTAGAGCTTTGCCAGCAAAATAAATTCCTGGGAATTATTAAGACAAATCCCAGATTCCTTAGGCATGCCACATTTCAAAAAGCTTTCACTAGCCTTGAGAAACTCATCACGCATCCGTTCTTTACTGGTGTAACGAAACTTAATGGCTTCTGCTGCCTGTATCCGTGCTTTACATTTCTCAAGCATTGATTTGTCACCAGCACGACTGAAACACTGCATTGCCAATGCCCACAGTCCTTTCTTGTAAAAGCGATGGCCTCCTTTTTGCCATTCCTCTGGTGTTGACTTCGTAGCAAACATTCGGGGCAATTCTGTTCCTTCGTCATTTTCTGATAAGGAAACGACTTTAACGAGGTCAAGTCGTCGAAAATATTCGAATACCGGTGCTCGAGCGTCTTCGTCTTCGTCAAAGAACCAGACGTTCACTCTTGCTCGAGTGATCGCCGTGTACAAATACTTGAACTCAGAGTTCAGAACCTTGTGCTTTTCTGGATCAAATTTCAGGGGACGCGAATGGTGAACGGCAACTTCGTCCTCAGTTATTTCCGCCAGCCAAGTTGGAACCAAAGCAATTGCTTTGCTTTGATTCTCAAGATAACTTGTCACAACTCGCCATTCTTTTCCAGCCTAACAAAAACACAAGGCCATCAGCAAGAATAATTAACTTGGAGTAATCATGCAAGGATTAAAGTGCGTCTCCTCAGACCCCTCATTTGTAATAGGAGGCCTAAGGTGAAGGACTCTTTAATACAAATCCTTTCCCTATCTTCATATTTTATGTATTTTATGTATGGCGATGCTTCTTTCACTGAAAACATAAGTCCCAGGCTTCCTGTTTCCTTAATTCGATGATTATCGTTCACCTATGGCTGCGACGCAGCCGTCAATCAGGAATGAAACGAAGCTGAAGGAAGCCTGTGATGGCCTAATGATCATAACCATTCTGGGGACAAAACAGCGGAGGAACTTTCGTGGCATTTAAAACTGAAGGAGTGGAACTACTTGTAAATGCCACGTCTTTACGTAGCTTTAAACATTTAAGATTGAAAATAACTCGGGCGGTAAAAAAACTGACACTAAATGCATCAACGTTACAAGCCAGCTAGTCAACATGATGCACTTATGTCAATTTGATGATCGACCACTGGTAAGTGTTTAAATTAGTTATTTCTCAAAGGTATCCGTAAGGGTGGTTCATGGAAGTTCCAGTAAGGTGGTCAGTGGACCAGTACGGGTCCGATGGTCCATGGAGCCTGAGTGTCAGCCTTTTCGGGTCATGGTTTAGCTATGGTTTAGGATTATTTGCTTAACGCGACTTGCTATTTTGTTAATTGCGAAGTTTCAAGATGGTGCTGTTTTCACTTGGAAGGGCACAAATTTGAAGACAAGGCTACCAAGTGTTTCCGAAAGAAAAGGCTGCAACGTTGAACTCTTTCATGATTTCTTTTAACAGCAATCTTAGTTTGAGTTCCTGGGTTATTTTTGTTAAAACAGGCTATTTCTTTCCAAAACAAATTATGTTTAGCATAACCGTGAGAGTTCACGTTTCACTCAGAAATAACTGGTCTTCTCTGTTAGTAATATGTAATGAATATTGAACTGATAGATAGTTCATGAGAAAGTAACCTACCTGAGAATCCTTGAAGAAGTTGTAAATCAGTACATCGTCAAACTCCAGGCCTTTGGCCTCGTAAATAGTCAGGACAAGTGCTTGCTTTAGCTCTTCTGGCATTGCTTTCCTGGCTTCATTCGACACTACAAGAACAACCTGATGGGCTCCAAACTCAATTTTCGAAGACTGCCTTTGATTTCCCTGAAGAAGCAAAGCAAGGTCTGTTGGACTGCAAGATTTCAAAAGCACTGGTTTGGGTCCATAGAAAAGCCCTTCGTCCCTCTTAAGCTTGTCAAAGGATTCAGGGAAAAAACCCAGTAGTAAGTCCACGACACTTGCAGCTAGATGAAGAATGCCCGCGTGTGATCGATAGTTGTATGTCAGTTGATACAGCTTTTTTGGAACTCTTAATTTGAGACGGACGTCTTTCATAGCTGCTGCTTCTTTGGCGTGATGGAACAAGGTCTTCAGATCCTCAAAGCGGAATGCTATTCCTCTCATAATACTTTGTGCTGTGTCACCTGTGAAGAACATTTCGTTTGGTGAGCGACAGCATCGAATCAATAGAGACAACTCCGCTTGCGTGAAGTCTTGAGTTTCATCTACGTAAAACTCATGTACTGACCATTCAGGTGCAGGGATGCTCTGGAGGCGCTGATAGATGTTAAAAACCAAGTCTGCTTCATCAAACATCCTTTTCGATGAGAGAACGCGTTGATAAATAAGGAAGAGATTATAAACGACGCCTCTATCTGCCGTGAAGTTGCTCGCTTTTTTCTTGCCCAGAAGCATGTAGTCGTTTTCTGTGAGCACCCCTTTACCACCAAGCAGTGCCTCAGCAGAGCCTTTTATGAAGGATCTAATTTCCGTCCACACTAAAGTTGGATGGTAGTCGATCTTGGACGATTTGATCATTTGGGGCCAAATCTCGCTTTGGAAAACCTGATAAGTGATTTCCCTTCTCGGATCCCTTTCTCTTTTTTGATCTCCTGTTCTTTTTGTTCGCACTTCGTCGTCCTTAACATTTTCCGTCGATTCTTCGCCCACCTCGTCACCACTTTCCTCATCCGTCTCTAAAGATGGAATCAACTGCAAAGGGTTATCTTCTTCTCCCCAGCCCTCAATTTTTCTAATTAAGCTACCATCTGGGGCGCGTCTAAAGAAGGGTTCACCCGGAAGAGAGGCATCAAGCAACAAGAGCCAATCCCGTGAGTTCACAAATAAGGGCCACTCCTCTTCATGAATGTCCTGAATCCTCCAGGGAATAGGGTGACCCTCAAAGTTAACGCGTGGTGTCTCTGCAGGGCAAGCACGGCAAAGTTCCTTGAAATTCTTTTCGACTTCTCGACAAAGTACAGTATTCTTTGTTATAAACACTTGATGAAGATGTTCAAGGTTGGTGCTGCTTGTGTCTTGAAGACTTTGTTCCTCGAACTGAATTTCCTCGCTAGGTAGATGATGGGGGTATGAAGTACGTTTCTGCAAATGAGATTCTTCAGAATATTCTCGTGCCTCCGAGGCTGTGGCAGATGCAGTCCAAACGTCAGCTTCCTGGCTCAGTGAGGTGTTTGATGCTGATGGGTGGTCTTTAATGCAAGTTCCCTGTTGGGTTGATTGTTTCCTCGTTTCTTCTTCTTCGTCGTCTTGGCATATGGCTTCTTCCTGTGCCAAGCACTTTGGAATGTAAGGACCAGCAGTGAGAGCCTTTTCCCAATAACGCTGAAAATGATTCCATAAGCGGTATAGACAACATGTGGTCTTTCCTGTGCCACTACGACCCAACAAGATAATAGGAGTTGATGGATCGGGTTGGAGGTTAACAATGGCATATTCGAGTTTTGTTATCTTGAAGGGAAAGTCAATCTTTGTAGAAGAATCGCTTTCTAAAACTGATTTCACCAGAGGTGTATTAAACGAGTAAAACTTGAGGATGTGATAGTCTTGATCATTTGCACTTGCTGGTGGGTAAAAGATCTTTGACAAATCCTGACCGATAGTAGTCTTCTGAGCTTCTTTCTTTTTTCTTTCACGTTTGGGGGCTTGATTACCCTCCTCAACTTCCGTGTACTTGCTTGGCAAGCAGAGGTTTGATGATGACGCAGCGTTATCCATAGGGATCCCTTTCAACTTCGTTTTTACGAGGCAGTCCATCCCTCGATCAATTGACTTTATGATACGTTCGATTGAGCGCTGAAGCTTGTCATGGTCTAACACAATATCCCAGACACGGATGATGTCACAGTAGATTCGACCTGCCGCATTTTCTGCGTTTAAACGATGCTCTGGCGAATCACTCAATCTGTTGGAAAAGGCAACAGTCTTTTCCCAAATAATTCGCTGACTTTTTGTCAACTTCGTCTCGTAAAGGTGGATTCCTGCTTCCTTCGCTTGACCTTCCAACCTCTTGCAAAGGTTTTCATTACTCCATCTTCCATTTGCTAGCATTCGTATTTTGTCCACAATGCGTTTTCGCAAGTTGTTACCGACCTTTTTACTCCTCATGATCTTCCAAACATCATCTGTGCAGTCCACTTCCCACGAAAGGTTCTCAAAAGGTGAATTAAAATCAATTTCGGTCTCCCTTTCGTCATAAAAGGGCTCTTCCCCTATTGATTCATCGTCAATGACGTCAGGTCTGGTGTCTTTGTGTTCCGGAGATTCTTTGAAGACCTCCTTGTTGTTGTTGTTGCTGTTATTCATTGTTTCGTTTTCACGTTCCCTGATCATGTCAGAAGAAACGCAGTTCCCATCTAATGCTTCGTTGCCTTCCTGTTCCTCGAATGTATTTAATGGAGAAAATAGCACATTTTTCGACAAAGACTCTATAAGTCTGGCAACATTTTCTCTCATTTCTATGCGCCACTGCTGTTTTTCGTGAATCTTGCTTATTTTGTCTTCTCTGGATTTATTTTCTTTGTTACCGTCACTAGAAACGGACCACTCATCATCTTCAGTTTTTGCTGGTGTGACAACTTGAGACTTTTCTTGTTTGGCAGAGACATTTTCTGAGACTGTTCTGGTGGAGCCGAGATCAGGAGCTTCGGGTTTTATAGAGCTCATAGCGTCACTGATTATTTTCCGGCGAAGATCCTTTCCGAAAAGCATGTCAATGGCCCTCTTTCCTTTCTTGTTGCGAAAATGTGGATTGACATTAGCATCCTGGAGAATTCTGATTGCATCACGCCTATGTTTTGTTGGCTTCCCAGTACATACCAGATGGTAAAGAGTATTCCCATCACTGTCCCGAACAGATTGAAAACCAGGGATATGAGAACCCAACATGGCTTCTAGGAATCTTAAATTTCCTAAGAAAGCAATATAAATTCAATCAAACATGCGAAAAGTCATAACTATTCACTTACTTAATCTTGTTAGGGTTATGAGATAGGCTTCTTCCTGGAAAATCCAGACTTGAACGGGATTGGAACCCATGACTGCGCGATTGAGCTGCATTGCTCTACCTTCTGAGCTATCATGCGTTCGAAATTGGGACTTAATTACACGGCGGCCATGTTGAGTCCCGAGAGAATGGAAACTTTCGTTTTGCCCCACCGAAACTTTTTCCCAAACATTTCAAGTCGAGGCTCAGAGTACGAAATCTATTGTCTATGGCCAATATGGCCGCCGTGCAAATAAAGCCGATTTGTCGTCGTGTTGAGAAGAAGCGAGCACGGCTTTTAATGGTGTTATATATTTCGTAATAGGTACACGGAAAACATATTTTAAGAAGAAAAAGTGTTGGATAGCAAAAGTTGTGGTATTTACATATAAATGACGTGAAACTGCATTTGGAGCCAGACAAGGTAAGGACTGTAGCGTTCCAATTTGCTTACATTTCTTTGCAAGATTGAGCAATTTTAAATCACTTTACTAAATACTATAGCCCCGGACAAACAAGTAGGATCAAGAATAAAGGGCTTGTACAAGCGCGAAAACAAGTACGTTGACTCCATCTTTTTATTACATTTTTCAATGTCCTGTGTATAAATATCAATTGTGCCAAGTTTGACAAAAATCTGGATAGTATGTCATTTTCAGGGAAATTACCTTAAGTTGCTTCTCAAACTGGGATGATCTTTCTTACTTTCACTTCATTCATAGAAATACCAAGAAAAAGAAAGATCTCATTACACCTTAGATTCTTTGCAATTTGTCTACTCGAGAAGTGATGATTTGTGGTGATTGTGAGCTCTGATGCTTCACAAAGAACTTACGGGAAACTAATTAACTAATGCGTGAGCAAAAAATACCGGATCAATAAATACCATTTTGGAGGTCTTTCTTTAACGCTTTGTGAATCATAGGATCACCATTGTGGCTCGCTACACAACAGTCTCCTCCCTTCTGTACAAGTTTCTCCACAAGTGGCAGGTCTTCCCTTTTCAAGGCTTCCTCAAGAGGTATAATTTGGGATCCCTCGATCTTGTTTGCTGAGGCGCCATTCTCAAGGAGAGCGGACATTAACAAAGGTTGCTTGGAGTCAAAATGATGAATGACTTCACCAAGTGGGACACTAGAGGCGTCGATATTTGTTGCCAGTCCTCCTCCTCCAAGTACCTGTGTCGATGGCCCTCCTCCTCCGATATACAGGACCCTTAGCTTGTCCCATTCCTTCGTTTCGATCACTTTGTTGGTCACTTCCGTCAGCAGTTGGCTCGGGAAAGGAGCTGTGAGGGCTGAAGTTCCCTCTGAGAACACAACAAAATAACCAGTCGAGATAAAATTGTTTAGTATGTGCTAAAACAGTGGATAGCGTTAAGGCGCGCTCTGTTCAGGTACTCAAAATTCCGAATATCCTTTGCTATTTACCTCCGAGCAACTCACGCGGGAATTGCGCCCGATTGCAGGAAAGAATGAGTTGAAATCATCTTGGTACTATATTCTCACTGTTTAACTATATACTAAAACAAGTAATCAACTCTGTGTCGGTGGTTAGATATTTACCTCTCGGCTTCGCGGTTCGGTAAATATCCACCACTAGCCACCTCCACTTCGGTGAACAGTTGTTAAAAATCACATAATTGTGCGACAAGCATTGTTTCACCGGTTTATTAGTTCCCTCTTCTTTCCGACTTTGTTTGATGCTATTCGTAAAGAGCAAAAACAAACTTCTACTCAGTCCTAAGCCATACTCCTATCTTAAGACAAGAACGCACCATGGGAGAAAGTAGTTTGCCTCGTTTGAATTATGCACTTCAGTTTCTCAATTTTTTTTCTAATTGTATTTTTTTGTCAACCAAATATGTGTTAAACGGCTCGTTGTCTCTAAGCCGCCTTGCTAGCAGCACTTCAGTGCACCCTGCATTGAAAAACATGCTGCTGTTGCATGTTTTCTCGAGAAAATTATAATTTTGAATAAGACAGTTGCTTTTTCATTAACCTACCATCAAGGGTCATAGCAATATCTAGGGCGTCCCTCAGAAGGCCGCGAATGAGTTCCTCATCAGTAGTGCGTCTAACGCACTCATTAATTGCTTTCATCGTCTCTGATGGTCTTTCCAGATGTCGTAAACATTTCACTTGACAGAGATACCCCTAGAAAGGATGTTTGTTTGAAAGTGAAATGTAGACCTTTTGTAGTTAAGGAGGGTTAGTTGGTCTAACGATAAAGTCTTGCGCACTGGAGCACATAGCAAGCTTATACTAAGAGTAGTATAAGCCCTAAGGTTTTTTTAGGTTTCCTCGCCACGAATTGATTGTAAATATGTGGTGCAATAAACATTGATTTGATTTGATACCGTCTTACTGTTACAACTAACTGGGAGCTATACCGTGCGAGCAGAGGTCCTTCGATCTTCCTAGATAAGTCAGAAAGAGGAAGGGACGTCCAGTATCTAACAAGATCGAGGGGCCTCTCCTCGCAGTGAAACTGGGAATTATATTAGTACAGTGATTGGATCATTCGCCTACGACCAATGTGACCGAGTATGATTTCTCCACTCATCGTCGTTCGTACCCCAAGGGACGTAGTACTCCGTTTGTATCATATGTAAAGTGCGAGAAATGCAGTTTCGTCTTCCAAAAAGCACCTCGGATGCACATTAATAGCTAGGAACGCGTAAAAACAGCGTGATAAAGTTGTGATTACCTCTAGCAATGTTGGCGTCATTTTTGTGGCTTTTTTTGCGTCTTCCAATCCATTCGTGTAATTACCTAATTGTTTTTCAACCTTTGACCGTTGGCATAACAAGAGCGAAAGACTGAGATCATTAGTTGTGTACATCACGGCCAGATTGACACATTCCTTACAAATGCCGTAGACGCCCTTCTCAAACAGGTCGGAGGCACGCATCTGCCATCGCTTGGCTTCTTCCTGGGAAAAGATGAAAAATGTGAGCTTAATGATATAATTTCACTGAGCTCCATTATTTTCTCTCACGGTAAAATTAAAGACTCAAAACTTCACTGAATACCTCCGATTTGACTGAATGGAGTTTATAGCATTCTCTCCCAGCAGCGATCGCCTTTTCGTGCTCGTTTAGCTTAAAGTATGCCTCTGCCAAGGAGTGGTATGCCTGTACCAGTATTGGCGCTTCTGCGTGGTCATGTGGGAGGTGGAGGCACATGTTGAGTAACATAACTGCTTTTTTGTTATCATTCCTGTCGAGAGCCTTTCGACCAAGATGATACCATTGTTTTGGTTGACCCTGCAAGGGAGAGTATGATAAGAATGTTAGACGAACGCCGTGTCTTGGTCGAAAAATGCCAACGGACAATTTTTCCACCAAACCTGACAAAAGTCTATGAACGATGACACCATTTCAGATCCATATGTCCACAAAGACAAATTGTCAACTTGCTATCAAATTTTACCGTTCGGTTTAGAATTGTCTCTGGGTCAGATGCATGGTGTGGATAGACTGGGTCGGCTGAACCCCCTAATTTGATATGAAAAACGTTTGAACGCGTGCGGTTTCTGAACAAAATCGAAGTGGTAAAACATCTGAGACGATCTGATACATGATAAACAGTCATTGTTTTAGATAGCCCAAAAACTGAGAATTTCAAGATATTAACATAGAATCATCCTCGAGAACGCTTGAAATTTTACATTTCCAACTCTTATCTTTAAAAATCTCCCGATGGGTGTCTGCCCGATTCTCCCCTGGACTAAATCAAAGATCCGCTTCACTTGAGTGGGGGTTGGAAAATATTGGTTTGACACATATTTCCCAACAAGCCTAAAGACTCCCTGAGGGATAAAAGTGAGACAGAAAATTTGCACATTATCCACCAGAGGTTACGGGACCTTACAAGTAAATGGCACAAGGTCAGTATCGCTGCAAGGGTGTTTACACCAAGAAGAATTAGAAATTCGAAACATTATTGCAGTGGCCAAAATAGTACAAGTTTGTACCTCTTTGTTAATGAATATTTCATTCCCAACGATGCAAGATGGATCGGCGTTGTTCCTTAACAAAGTCACAGCCAGGTTAAACTTCATTACTTCCATAGCAACTAGCAGAGGGGGTATTTTACAATCACGCAGTCCATCCGGTGGGGCTCCTCGCAACAGCAGATGTTTAACAAGCTCGTCCAGATTGTCAATGTCGGAAGCAATCAAAAGGTCCAATGGCACGAATGAAGCGTCACATTCAAACGCTATCCCTCTAGATGACTTATTGGATTTCGTACCAAGGTAGAGAAATTGCAATTTCTTCCACTCATTCTTCTCAGTCGCTTCTTTTACCAAATGTAAAAGTAATGAAGGAGAAAATGTGCATGTGATTTGATCCTCTCCACCTTTAAAAGAGATAATGATCGCAAATAATCCAGACATTGACAACCTACTATACGACTTCTTCATTTCGGTATCAGTGATGTAGATGACGATAATGGGGACTGCAATTATATTCGACAACATTCGAAGGGATTCAACTTATGTGTGGATTGTAGGAAAGCCTTTGATGAAACTTGATATTGTTGATAATGTTAAAAACTGCAGGAATCAAGCAGACCACTTTTCACCATTTTTGATGGTCCTACTCAAACCACAACGTTGACCATTGTTTGTGCAAAGCCAAATTGAAATACACGCATGCATCAGCAACAAAACTATAACAAAAATCTTGTCTGTCGCCAAATTTGAAAATACTCTTTTTTTTTTAAATTGCATTTTCATCTCCACAACTGAAAGGCAAAATGTATTCCACAATATTCCATTAATTTGTGGTAATCGAAAAGCAACATCGATGATTGAACCTTTGCCCTTCTCTGGGAAAAGAATCGACTCACACCATTTTTCCAAGTCCTGGAAAGTTCGACAAGAAAATTAATACGCAACCTCAAAGCAAAGGTCGCAATTATTCCGCCATTTAAGGATGGTTGACGCGTGCGAAGTACGCATAAGCATAAGCACAAGCATAAGTATGTTTACACGTGCGATAAGCATATGAAAAACGTGACATACGCAAGCGCAGAAGCATACATTTTGGCGCGAAATTGTTTCTTTTTGTAGAGGAGAAGGAGGAGAAAACTACAAATCGAAGAAAAAACAAACAGGGCTTGGGTGAGGGAGATACAATACAATACAATACAATACAATACAATACATACTTAATTGACCACTCCCCATAGGGGCTTTTCAGGGCCAATGAAACACAATCAACGAAATAACAGAACACAACAACAACAACTGTTAAGAATCCCAACTGGCCGGAGGCATACCAGTCGGCTATTTACAAGTGCAGCTGGGAAGTTGAACCAGGGACTACCAGGATCAAATTCAACGAGTGGTCAGAGCGGGTCTTGAACCCGGGATCTCCGGATCTCAAGGCAAGCGCCCTAACCACTGGGCCACAGTGCCTCCAAGAGGCCACAGTGCCTCCAAGAGATCGTTACAAAGCTGAAAGAACAAGGGGACTACCACAATATTGTGAAGGAACTCAGGCTGCACGATCGTGAGTTTTTTCAAGTACGAAAATTATTCTTTTTGTTTCTATCCTTAAAATGTCGAGCAGATTTTTCATACAACAACGGGTAATATTATACAGCCTCTGCGAGACGCTCGTACAAATCCGCCAAACGCATGCGTAATTACAAGGTACGCTGACAACTTAGACTGACTTTCAGCTTTCAGCTTTCAGTTTCCTTTCCGTGTTCATGTGCTATTGCTTGCGTTGCCCCGGTTTACACGTACGATCCAACGACGCAAGCATAATCCCAAGTCCAAGAGAATGGAAATTTTCCATCCTCTTGTGCTTGCGCACTAGCCCTATGGGGAGTCAGGGTGGTTTAGTGGTCATCAACCGTGCCTCCCACCTCTATGACCCGGGTTGAACTCTGGCTCGGGTCGTATGTGCGCTGAGTTTCAGTCGATCTCAATCTGACTCCGAGGGTTCTTCTCCGGGTACTCCGGTTTTCCTCCCTCCTCAAAATCGACTCCCGGCCTATTCCATTAGGCTGTGGTGCTGTGCTCCGAGGTCATACATGGGTCGTGTTCAGGGGCCGAGCGCCTAGCCGGCAGCACAGCTCCCTCGGCCCGACCTCGTTGAGCTGTCCCATTAGTAATTCAGTCTCCGACTGCGAGAAAGGGCGATTAGCAGGTCAGATATTATTATTATAAAAGCTATATTGACATGCATGCTCTTTAATAATATTAGAATTTAAAGGGGCTGTATGACGGAAAGGGAGTTGATTTTGTGTAGTTGTACCAGATACTTGCCCTTACTCGCTATGCAACTTAACTTTAACCCAGAAATTACTTTTAATTAAACAACGCAAATGAAAGCTCCGTGACAGACAAAAGAGGCGGCTGTCGAGCAAATATAATTTAAGTTGCAAACAACAGAGATAAACTTTGGAAAACTGTTAGGCTGAACAGTCTTCAAAAACCCCAATCACAATTCAATTTGCCGTTTTATTTAAACCTTTCTTCAATGTTTTAAGCAGTTATTTTTACGTTTTCCTCTATTTGGTTGCCAGTTCACAGTCGCTGAATTTCGTGACACAGTCCCTTTAAGTGTTAGTTTAATTAAATTATTGGCAATTTTCACGATGGCGTCATTTGACTACAACTACCACAATCCAGTTTGTTTTTCTTTTCATATTTAAATTTTGTATTCCCAGTGGGGTAAAAATAACATTAGCTCTAATTAACATGAGACAACCGAAACCTGAAGGATTCTGGTACTTGCAGTCAAATGGCGTCATCATGCAAATGTCCTATTGATCGCACACAGAAACCCTAGAGCACGGAATTTGTCAGCCACGTTGGTTAGAGCGACTTTCGTATGACCTTGAAAAAGTGTTTGCAATTTGTTTCAAGGACCAATGTTTGGCAAGATTAAAACAAAGCTTCTCCTTATACTCGCCAAGGAATCTCCTAAAATGGGCAGTAAACAATTCGATTGCCAAATCACATTACTGAATTTCAAATGACGTCAAAGCGAAAGGCCGATCTCTTTCCAGAAAGTTCCATGGAGAGATGACGTTGCTTACATCCGTGTTCTCTACGCCAATGAAAATTCGCGGTCATATGAAAGTCGCTCTAAAAGAAGCAGCGAAACATTTGACAGCCGTAGCGCCAGTTGTCCAGAACTCAAAGAATGCAGAGCGGCAGCTGCTGAACGCGGAGTACCTGTTGCCGGTAAAATCCGTTTTCAGGTTGAATCCATTTTTACCTTGGTTAAATTGATTATCCTCATTTTACTATTTTGAATACGCACTCAGATGCAGCCTAAATTAAGCCTAGAGAAAATTTAAAGTCAGGTTAGGATTAGTCAGTTTGGTTATTATTTAGCAAATATTCACCAAAGTGGAGGTGGCTAGTGGTGGATATTAATAAATTTTATAAATATCCCCAACCAGCCACTAAAACAGTGAGGTAACATAGTACAAAAAGATGATTTTAACTCGTTTATTCCTGCAACGATTACAACATTTTCGGGCGCAAATTCCGCGTGAATTGCTCGGAGGCGAATAGTTAACCGTGGCGAGGTAAATATCTAACGCTAGACACCTCCACTTCGGTGAATAGTTGTTTTAGTATATACTAAAACAGTGAGATAATATACAGCACAAAAAAATAATTTGGACGTTTTCTTCACTTGTCAAGGATGCAAATCGGGACGCCATTTTTTCCTGAGTTGCTCGGAGGTAAATAGCCCAAGATATTCGGAGTTTGACGAGCCAATCAGGGCCCGCGTTCAACGCTATCCACTGTTTTAGTATACACTAAATATGGATATAAATTGACTTATTATAGAAAAGTAAATAATAAAAAGAACTGTGTAGGGGGGAATCATGTTTGTCGGTGTAGTGTATTGGTAAAAACACAGGTCTATAGATTTGGAGGGTTCGAGTTCGAGTACCGGTAAGTGCATAGTATCGATCTTGTTCCTCTACTAATGTTGAGACTGACTGGATAAGTGTATGTAAACAGAAACCGATAAGATTATACGAAACATTAAGAAGATGTATTGAAATGCGTAAAACAAAACTTGAGGGAAGGTAGAGGTGTTTTACAATCCTTTTTGGGGGGTTGATAGCTGCTTTAAACTCGTAGAGTGCATAGTCGACCTGGGTAAAATGAGAATAACCAATTTAACCTAGGTAAAAACGAATTCAACCTGAACCCGGATTTGACCGACAACACACCTGCCTCAACAAGTATTGCCACATCGATCGAGGTTCATCACATACTTTCAAATTCCAGAGCAAACTTAACCAACCTGGTATCTTCATTGCAGTTAAAACCACATCTTTAGCCGTTGAATGTTTCTGTTTGTCACTCGGAGCATGGGTGTACGCTTTACAAAACGATCCTAGAGCATCGCCGAAACGATTCAAGTAAAACAGGCAGGTTCCACGACGTGAGTACCCCTGGAGGAAAGGAGGTGAAGTGATCAAGAAAATCTTATTAGCTGGTGGGTATTATTACAGGGAAGATGTAAGCGGATCTAATTTAATTGATTATTAAGAAATGAGTAGTGATCATACTACAAAGGGGTTGTTCCATTTGCCCTGCTACGAGAGAGCTATTCAACCTCCGATTGGCGGTTAATCATTTCAACGATTAAATGTATTGCACGAAGAACTTTTCACGAAAAAGGCTGTTATAATATAATTTGGGAAAATGAATATCTAAGAAACTGAAGTGATGTAGCAGTTGATCGAAAAGTATCAGTAAAACAAAAACTGGAAAGACGTATACTGTAAACGGCAACATACCTTGAACCACTGCGGCCTTATTGTGGTGCACTTTTCTGCATCTGCTAGTGCTTCTTCCCATTGTTTCAAGTTTATAAAAGCCACACAACGGTTGCTGAGAAGTGCTGTTAATGTCTCAGACTCTGACAATGGTGTAAATTCCATGGCGAGGCTACAATACTTCGCCATTAATTCGTACTCGTTCGCCTTGTGCAGTTGGTTTCCTCGGCTCTTCCACAATGCAGCTTGTTCGATCTGTCAGAATAAAATGGGATCTTCATCACTGGCGAGACACTCAAAGGTAAATATTTTCCAATAAAGTAAAAAAAAAAAGAAGACTGAAATGACGTCTTAAAAAAACAACCGATAATCCAGGATCAGTCTCCCCCTACTCCTTGCAATCGTTGTCACCCCATTATATTGCTCTTCAAGTAAAACACGAGGCCCTTAAAGATCTTTATCAGTCCATACCAAATACAAGGCTATTCAATATTACTATCCTCCATCGTATTGAAAGTTCCGGAAAACGAGTCATAGCCAACGAGGCCAACGAGTCCTAGTTAAATAGTCATCGTTGCATGAGATTGGTTAAACAAACGAACATCAACAAAAACAGTGAGCGTCGACACCGAACCAATAAAATAACAGGTTGCAAAGTGGTGTGTCTGTGTCGGCGGTGGTGTGGTGATCACAGTGGGCTGAATCCCCGACCCCAGGGTGGTGGCTCAGCTTGAGGTCTGCTTCCACAGTGCAGTCTCTCCCCATCAACATATATAAATTGGCTACTCAAGGCGACACTTCCTAGGGTAGCCTTGCGATGGACTAGCATCCCTTCCAGAGGTAGTAGAAATGCTCTTGGTCTCCTCACGCTACTTGAAGCCAGAATGAGCTTCGGCCTTGTGATGGCTTGTGGCTGGCATCCCACTTACCTAACTTTCTAACTGCGTCTGATCTGCTCTAATACTCTTGGTTATATTTCTATATTTATTTATTTATTTCGATTGCAAAGTAGTAGAGAAGCTAGAAGAAGAGGAAGAAGAAGAAATCTGAGGTTAGCTTAAACAGGAATACAGGATTCTGTGGAATAAGCCACGAAATAACTTGCTGCCATAATTTTTTATGCCATCACCATTTCATGCCATAACTCAATCTGCTGCACTAAACTATCCAAAAGAGATCCTCTAAAATAAGTAAACCGTTTACCTCTTTCTCGTTTTCCTGGTAAGTGGCTTTTAACTTATAACCTGTGTCCAGACACTTAGTAAATGCTTTTTGTTCAAAGTACAGTTCGCACAAGATCTCCAATGTTTCCCGTCTTTCAGCGACTGTTTTGTCTTCAAGCTTCAGGGAAAGTTCGAACAGATGGCTTGCCTTACGTTTTTCTCCTTTTAGCAGAGCTTCGTGTGCTTCTGCTTTGAAAGATCGTTGCTATAGACAGGAGTAAAAGTATAAGGAGTTAATGATATCCTCTTGTCAGTCTTTGATTACAGATATAAAAAAATAAGCCATTTCCGAGTTCATGTCTGCCTCCTCTTCAAAGCGAGTCTAAGTGCAAAGTTTTTCTTATGAAATTACCACTGCAAACACTTCGCACTTAGACTCACTTTGACGAGGGGGCAGACATGAACTCGGAAATGGCCTAGTTTCCGGATTTAGAGTGAATGTGATGTACATACAAGGTTACAAAAATAGTGAAATCAAAGTCATTGGGGATAAATAATAAGTGTTATGTAACGATGCAAGAAGAATACGTTGCAAATTTCCGCAGAGAATCAGCAAAATATCGCAGCCGGCTCTCTACTTCCGAAACCGCCTGCACAAGCACCTAGCATGGGGTCTCTACAAGAAATCCTTTTT
>NC_090872.1:19017579-19037579 GCF_036669935.1 Montipora foliosa
ATGGTGGGACAACTTTATTACCCTAAGAGTGACTGCAGAAGAATGGAAGGAAAATTTCCGTATGAACCGCGAGACATTTCTGAAGTTATGTGACGACCTGAAGCCTAGTTTAGAAGGACAAGCTTCAAGGATGCGAATGCCATTATCGGTCAAAAAACAAGTTGCTGTCACTCTCTATTATCTTGCAAATGAAGGGCGTATGAGAAAGGTAGCCAATGCTTTTGGCATTGGTAAATCAACTGTTTCAAAGGTGGTGAGACGTGTCACCATGGCTATTTCGTTATGTTATGGCGTTAGCCCGTGTGAACGACTTGTTTCAATTCTGGGTCGTTTCTGCTCATACTATGCCGAAGTGTTATTCACGTCGACACGAAAAGCGGTTTGGTATAGTGTAGACACAGCCTTTGTCTTTCAGAAGATTCCAATATAGCGTCCATTTGTTTGTGGAGTTATTTCTTTGTCGCTGTCATCTTCAAAGTAGTTCTCAATAAGGTACCCACTGCTCATTAAAGAATTAGTATTTTGACTTGTATCACTATCAATAGTTGCGTCCATTTCAGTTACATTCGAGTATATTCTTGTTTCATTCAGTTCGCGGAATGACCCGTTTCGAAGCTGACGCTTGACATCTTTTAGTGTGGGTCTACTGCGAAAAGCCTATGCCTTTCTTTGTATGTGTTTTGAGCGCCCCAAGAAGAAATCGATTAAGGCAACGCAACGTCGACCTTCAGTAATCCAAACAACGCATCACAGTGCTCTTCATGATCTTGGATTACATGTTTGCTTTAAATAACCAATGAAAACAGCACCACATGCTTCTATTGTACATTACCCAATCAAAACACCGCCACGTGCTTTCTATTGTGCATTGCCCAATCAAACACCGCCACATTTTTCTATTGTGCATTTTGCTGCACAGGAAAAAAAAACTGAAATCTAACGTATTTTAAAACTCGTGCCCCTACGGGCCCGAGTAAAAATATTTGTCTTGCCTCATGTTACAGTTGTAGGGAAGTTGTAAGACACCACACTGTTACATAGCCGTCATAAATAGTCTGTAAGTAAAGCCAATCCCTGGAAACTCAAGAAAACCGAGTCTAAATTGGAACATTGAATTTCATATGGAAAAAAAGCCGGAAAACAACGCAAACAAGGTTGGTATAGCAGTAATGGACAAGGAAAAGAAGACATAACTACTCATCGAAGGAACGGTTTGCGGTATAGGCTTGATATCAGATAGGTGGAAGACCAAGCAAGACAAATACAGAGAACTAAGAGCGGGTATTAAACATCAATACCCTGATTACAAAGTAAACCATGTTACCCTTGACCCTAATACTACGAAAAATGAGAGCTGGATACAAACTGGCAAAGGACGTAAACCCATTAACCACATACTATTCATGGATGATCTGAAGCTGTACGGAGATAGCAAACATAAACTAGACTCACTTGTTCAAGTAGTAAGGATCTTCTCGCAAGAAATTAAGATGTCGTTTGGGCTAGACAAGTGTGCTGTCCTGGAAATGAGAAGGGGAAGACAAGTTGGCAGTAGCATAATAGAACTACCCGACGACCAGCATATCGGGGAAATAGACGAGGAAGGCTACAAATACCTTGGCATCTTACAGTTGGACCAGACTTTCAACACCAAGATGAAAGGCAAAATAACATCGGAGTATATGAGAAGAGTCAAGAAGTTGTGTAGATAAAAGCTCAATGGAGGAAATTTGATCCATGGCATCAATACCTGGGCTGTAGGTGTAGTACGCTACAGTGCAGGGATTGTGGACTGGACAATGGAGGAGGTAGCCAACATGGATAGAAGAACTAGGAAGATCTTGGCAATGAATGGCTGTCTGCACACCAGGAGTAATGTTGCGAGGCTGACGGGTTGTACCTGCCGAGAAAGGAAGGGGGAAGAGGACTGATCAGCATCGAGGAGTGTGTAAGAAGAGAGAGCAAATCATGGCTACCTGAGGGCCGATATACACGGTACGATTTTTGTCGCATGCGAGAGGCTATGACAGGCCTACAACATGACTTACGATTGTCGCAGCGTTTTAAAACAAGTTTTAAAATGCTACGACAAGGAGAAAGTGATTGTTGAAGAAGAGAGTCTGCAGAACTATGAGAGGAGGAAAGACGAGAAAGTTAAAAACTGGAAGGAGAAAGCCCTACATCGTGCGTTTGTCCAACAAATATCAGATGAAGCTGGAAAGGAGTCTTGGAGATGGCTCAGGAATGGATTCATAAAAAAGAAAACAGACGGTTTGCTTCTTGCTGCTCAGGAACAAGCTTTAAGAACAAACTCGATCAAGTACAGCATAGATAAGACCTCAGAGACATCACTGTGTAGATTGTGTGGAGATGCCACTGAAACAGTACGACACATTGTCAGTGGATGCAAAAGCTTGCCCAGAGAGAGTATAGGAAGCGCCACGACAAGGTGGCCCTGCGGGTACACTGGGAGATGTGCAGGAAGTATTTGATAGAGTGTAATGACAAGTAGTATGACCATCAACCCTTGCCAACCGCAGAAAATGGAGAAGTGAGAATTACCTGGGACATGACTATCTACACAGACAAAGTACTGAAACATAATCGGCCAGATATTACTGTAGTGCATAAAGACACACAGAAATGGACACTTATTGACATAGCTGTGTCAGCAGACCAGAATATCATCAGAACACACTCACTCACACTCACTAAGCCGGCTGCGAAGCAGTCGGCCACGATCTTCCTCCACTGTTTCCTATCCTGCGCCAACCATCGACTTTCCTCTGGTAGTGGTGGGTGCTCACTGTTTATCACCTTGGCAATGTACTGGTGGAACATTGTTTTTGGCCTGCCAGGTTTACGCTTCCCATGCTGAGTTTGGTAAAACGCATATTTGTTGATAGGCTCGTCAGTTGGTTTCCTCAAGATGTGACCTAGAAATTTCAGCTGACGTCGATGTATTTCTAGGATCAGAGGCTTCTGCTTGACCTGCCTTGGTAGGTCCTCATTACGTATGAAGTCTAGTCTCTTGACGCCAAGCATTATCCGATAGCAGCTTGTTGCGAAGCTGTTCAGTTTATCTTCGAGCCTCTGAGTCAGTGTCCAGCTCTCACAACCATATAGCAGAATGGAAAGGCAGGTTGTTTGGAACAGGTTAACTTTAAGCTCTGTTGGAATGGACTTGGATCTCCAGTTTCTCAAGCTTCCAGAAAGGGGCCCATCCTAAGCCAAGACGCCTTTTTATGTCATTGTCGGTGGATGCCATCTTCGAGCCATGGTAGGTGAAGTCCTTCACTTCCTTCTTCATCATCATCATCACTTACCTCTTCATCATCAGAACTGAAGAGGAGAAGGTTGAAAAGTACCAGGAACTAGCATTTGAAATCAGAAGGATTCATGGAGCCTCGAAAGTCACAATAATACCTATCGTGATTGGTGCTCTTGGAAGCATATCAAAAGGTGCAAAGACCTGGTTTGGCAAGCTAGAAGTACCTGATTTCCTTGGAAGTGTACAGTTATCGGCCATCCTTGGAACTGCTCACCTGTTGCGGAAAGTGTTGTCTCTCTAGGCTACGGGGAGTTGCTCAGACACAATAAACATTACCAAGTAAAACACCTGACAACTGGAGTGAATCGAATCGAATCGAATAATAGTAATAATAGTAATAATAATCATCATCATCATAATAATAATAATAATAATAATAATAATAATAATAATAATAATAATAATAATAATTTAATGGATAACATGCGAGCAACAGAAAGTTGAAAGTGGTTAGTTAGCGGTGACGTAAAGAAGGAGACAGAATTGGAATCGAAGTGAGTGACAGATGGTATAACCACAATCGCGAAGGCAACAGAATTGGAATCTAAGTGAGTGACAGATGGTATAACCACAATCGCGAGTCAGTTTGTGAACATGAAAGCGTGAAAATCCTTTGGGATTTTTGTATCCAGACTGACCATAAAATAGATCACTATAACCCAGATATTGTACTGGTTCACAAAAGGGAACGGATTGCAATGTTAATAGATATAGCATGTCCATTCTACACCAGAATTGAAAACAAGGAGTCAGAAAATATAGAAATTTACCAGGATTTGAAACGTGAAATTAAGAGTTTATGGAAGCCGAAACAAGTAACAATCATCCCAATCAGTATTGGAGCATGCACAATGGGAACAGTATACAGGAACATAAAAAACTGAATCAAAAAGCTGGGTCAGGAGCCCATGAGTAGAAGCGAACAACAGCCCTATATTCCTATCACAGTGTTTTCACAGAGCGATTTAATTTTTAGATTGAATTTCCCGCGAATGAGACTCCTGCAGGAGCCCGATGACCAATCACAAGCAACTAACTTGCGTCATGGCGTCACCGAACTGGAACTGCCTTTGTCTCTTGTGGGAAAGATGCCGTGACATAACTCACTTTCATAAGGCCAGCAAAATAAAATCTTCCTTTGTTTTAATGCAAATAAGCTTTCTTGCCTCGCTACGACGAATAATTTCAAAAGAACATTTCTTTCAAAATGAGGGCAGTGGGTCTAATTAAAATAAATAAAAAAGAATGCAAATGTGGTCGCCATTTATGAAAGTGGTCTATAGGTTTAGTAAGGGAGTTGTTTGTTCCTAGTCATGGTCTCCTGGCATGGGGTACCATGCCTTATTGAACTGCTCCAAAAGGTTGCCCTGTTGGGAACAGCAAAGATCATCAGGAACGTGTTGGACACCTAAAGCTAAAGCTAAAGGGAATTAGCCTGCTCCCAAACATGGAACCTGTAGTACAAATTAATACTCAGAGAAAGAAGAAGTAACAATAATAGTAATAATCATCATCATCATCATCATACTAATGATGATGATGTTGATGATCGTAATTAATTTAATCATCATCATCGTAATGATGACGCTGAGACTTTTTTGAATTTTATCAAAACTGGATAATTATGTGAGTTTTCTGGGTAAATTAAAAGTTCTTGAAACCTGAGGCTACAAGTGGAAGCTTGCACACGACGCAGTTGTGCCAACACAACAGAAGAGCAGTAAAATAATAATACCAATAACGATGGCAATAGAGACAATGAAAACGATAACAATACTAATTATGATGAAGATGATACTTCGCTAAGAAGGGCCAGCGGATTGGGAAGGGCTAGGACTCTACCACTTCTCTCCTTTGATAGCTTTTAAAGCTCCAGACTGCATGATAATGCACGATGGATGGCATAGTATATAGTGACCCCAAAGGCTTGCTTGCCATGCTCTACCACAATGAAACATTCTCCGCTGTCCCTGCTGAGAGTCTACTAATAACAAAGTTGCTTGAATCATTGAAATATTCCTTCAACTCCTTACAAGAAACAATATGTAATGCAACCAAATAACTTCTAGCACGTTCACTTAAAGGGGCACTGTCATGCTAACTTTGCTGTTTTTAGGTCAAAACTGGGTAAAAATCTAAATTAGTACGTTCACTCTGACGTACAACATTCCTGGCAACCCACTGAGAAAAAATGAAATGAATTTACGGCACAAAGAGCTATTTGTATTTAATTTTTGGCGACTTTCTGAAGACGTCGTCTCCAAACTTGAAAAAACTGGCCAGTTTTTTCAAGTTTCAATCCGTTTCCATGCCCTTCATTCTTGGGTGCAAACAACAAAGAAAAGCTCGAGTGTACTTCAATGGTTATTGGCAACAAAACTACAGCATTATTTTTTGGTTGTCATTGATGCAAAGACGTCCTTGGTGTTTTGAAGTTTGACTAAAATAGGGTGACACTGCCCCTTTGACCCTTTTTTGTAAATAACGCGTGGCATTAATGTCAGTACCTGGGTGTGGTTTCCCTCTCGCGGCAACCCTCTGCTTATTGCCTCCTCCATGTCGTGCACGGACGCTTGGAATTCTCCAAGCTGCCAAAAGCACTCGGCTCTTCGAACAAGTAAAAGAAGACACCACTGTGGAGCTTCGCGAGAGCAGTGTTCAAGAGCTATGGATAGATAATGCTTGGCAGTTGGGAAGTCACCACGCTCCATCGCCATTTGCCCCATCCCAGCAAAGTGGTTGGCCGGATCCATGGCTGTTCTTGGTATAACAAAGATACCTGCAAAATAGGGAGCTGAAACGTGATGAATTGAATACCAAGAAAAATTAACTTTGAGGCTAAAAAGACCTTGTGCATTTAAAGCACGTGCATTCCTTTCGATTGAGAGAAACCTGATGAAATCTCTCTCTTGTACATGTCTCGATAGACTTTCGTTCATTTGCAAGATAAACAAAAAAACTTAACTGCACAACGACTATACATCATCAAAATAATGAGATTTTAATGCCACAACTTACGAATGCTACCAATTTAATCCCGGGTATTTCATATGATGTAAAAGAAGAGACAGAAGGATAAAAACGTCTTATGCTTAGATCTAGAGCCGGCGCCGGTTCGCTCCAGTCAGTGTTGTGAATGCAAAATCAAACCATCATAGGAATGTATTACACAATAGCTTTCGATCAGTAACTTTGGGCACGGATAATATGCCACCAACAAGTTCACAGTTGCAACCGCCTTGTACCGAAACACTACAGAACAGAATATCTCAATCAATATGCCCTCTTGGTGTCAAGAAATTGACAAACACAGAAATGAACATCAAGACTACAACAAGTTTGTAACCTTGTTCAGGGCTTTTTCAAAGGGGACTCTTTGATAAAACATGCTTCAAAGTTGCCTTATTTTTTATTCATGCAATTCTAGTCTACGAGGATTTACAGCTTTATTATTGTTTATGTTTTGCTCATAATTATTTTTACTCTGTTTCAATTTCATCGACTACTTGGTTGATTTCTGCAGGCCGAGAAAGAGTTGTATTTCTATGCTGATGACTCCAGCCCTCGGAGTTAGATGACCAAAAGAATGTTGCTCAGTAGGAGAAAACTCAAACAGAAACCTTGACGGAATAAACGCTTGGGCAGATAAGTGGAAATGTAATGTTTGAACCATCAAAATGTAAAAACACAATACTGTTCCAGAAAAAGCACCCAGTCACTCTCAATTTATTGTGCTCCAGATTCGTTGTTTGACTTCAGCTAGCATTATGAAATAGGTGGAGACTCATAGTCCATGTTACAGTTGTGTGCTTAGTTTACCTGGCCTATGAATGAAAGTAAGGCTGGAGTTGACCTTGTTTAGATAGAAACCTCACTGCTTTTCTTATGTAAAGTCTTACTAATTAGCATTACAACAACATAAGAAGAAGGAGGTCTGTATCATAACAGGGTCAACACCAGCCTCACTTACATTTAAAGGCCAGGTAACTAAGCACACAACTGTAAAGAGGTCTATTTGTGAGATTAGTCAACCTGTGAATTTGTTGTCCTAAGGCCTGTTTTAAACCTCACATTTTAACTGTGCGGCATCTAATGCAAATGAGCGAAAAACAATAGATTTTTCTCATTTGCATTAGATTCGGCACATGTAAAATGTGACGTTTAAAATGGGCCTAAGGCCGACCATCACATGTCAGCCACAGGACACCAGACTTGGAGAATATTCATCAAGGGAACTTGGTTGAGGAGTTTGAGGAAAGTCAAGAAGAATCGATATCGCTGCGCTAGAAATCCTTATTACTTATAAATTACGATTCCTTGATATAAAGGCTAAATGGATTGTAGTGGTGTGGCACGCTCACTATTGGAGTTAATTAAGACTACATTGTTTATGAATTGTTTACTTTCACCCAAGTAGCTGAACTTACTGTTCATTTTTTAAGTGTTACGGACAATACTCGACTTGCTTCCAAGTGAACCCACCGTTAGGCAGGTGACACTAGATTTCGAAAAGGCACTGTGGTTGGCAATGAAGAGCATCTTACCGACATTACAACTTCAGGGTTGCCTGTTTCACTGGACCCAGGCATTGTGGAGAAAGGTTAGACTTTGTACATTTAGACATATCAGGGATCTTAAGAAAAGACGTCAGGTATTTCTAGGGAATGTTTTTGCCCAAACTCAAGTAAATCATCTCTAGTAGGGTAAAAATAGCAAGAAATCGAGCCAAAATTCAAGGTGGAGGCTCAAGGCGATGTTACCATTTCTTGAGTTTGTCTCGTTAGTTATAAGAGAATTTGTCTTCTTAAAAACGGTTCATGAGCTCGTTCTTCAAGCTTCTTACCAGAACGATATTGGTGTGTATCGTTTCATCAGAAAATTAACGGCCCTTCCGTTCCTGCCACATCACGAAATTCAACCAGTGTTCCTTGCCCTGCGGCGTCAGGCCCAGACGGAGCCCCTCCGAGACCTGGCTGATTACATGAAACGGCAAGGGATTGAAAGCACAGTGTTCGCGCCCAAGGATTGGAGTGTTTATAAACAGCCCATACTCACAAATAATGATATACAGGGGTGGCATAATGCACTGAATAGACATGCATTTGGACAGGGTGGCTTGCTGCTCTACTTACTCATTGAACAGTTTGAAAGGGAGGCCCAGCTGACAAGCATCACAGTGACCATAAGGCTAGTTTAAAATGAAAACATCTAGGATACAGCGCAAGTGCTGTAAAAATGTTCAAAGAAAGCTGTTGGGTTTCTTGGAACAATACGAAAATCGTGAAATAACCATGGCCTATTTGCTTAAGTCATGTTCACATCTAAATGGACCAGTTTGAGCACAATGATTTGCAAATAGATTTAGCTTTTAAGGCCAATAATATTATAATGATTTACAGTAGTACTATGCTACCTTATAGCACGGTTTGACCCCCACGCGAAAGTGAGCTTTGATTGGTGGATTCGAAAAGTTAATGACATGCATTGGCTTTTGATTGGTGGATTCAAAAATCCAAGATTTTGCAATGGGTTCAAATCGAGATTGGGGTCAAAGTCCAAGTTCCAAAAAAAATAATGGACTATGATTGGAGGGAAAAGATTACAGCGCCCATGGCAGGAAAAAGATCCCAGCTGAAAAAACTATTTTAATGAACCCAAAACTATTTACAAGTGGGAATGTGTGAGGCGGCCTGGTGCTGAGCCTCGCCCCTGATCAATGAGACAAAAAAAGGTTGGTGATGACACCCAGAACCCATCACCCAAACAAAACTATTTACAAAAAAAGACGGTGACGGGATCCAGAACCCGCCACCCCCACCTTTTAGGTGGTCTCTATGGAGACCTCGGAGGCCACTCCCAGGTCCATCAAACCGTCTAGAAGATCTAGATCGTCGTTGGTCAGGCGTTGGTAGCCATACGGATAGGTCTTGCCGATGTCGGGATCAAGGACCCTCTTGGAATACATCAGACGGCAGTCCTTGTGGGCAACATGTTCTCTACCTTGAATTGACGATTATCGTTATTTGTTAATTTGCTTTCAATTTACTATTATCGTTATTTCAAAACACTGTGTCCCAGGACTTGTGGTAGCAAATAAAAAGAAAAAAGTAAAAGCAGCCCTGGACAGGATTTGAACCCGGAGCACCCACTTCAAAGGAACTGTTTTTCTCCACTTAACCACTAAAGATCAACTAACTAAAAATGTGCCGATTATTTACCAAAACTAATTAGTATATATATAAAATCATTGCTGAATAAAATGGTTAAGTCTAAAGCTTGATTTTACAATGGTTAGCTTTCTCTTTAAGTTTGGTAACCAACATTTTTCACTGTGTAAGCTTGCTTCTTAGCGGCTGTTAATATACGTTTACAGCGGCACTTTTGGAAGAAAAAATTATTGACATTAATAAAAAATGACATCCTTGCAGTTAGTGATGTGGTAGTCTAGTGGTTAAGTGAAGGGGTTATTAATTACACGTTCCCAGGTTCAAGTCCTGCGAGTCCAGAGATTAGGGTTCCGCTTTTAAAAGAAATATGTTCATTTCCCATAATCCATATCAAGCTTTCAGTGTTCTGAAATAACGATAATAGTAAATTGAAAGAAAATTAACAATTAACGATAATCGTCAATTCAAGGTAGAGAACATGCTGTTGTGGGCCAGCTGCATTTCCAGAGCATAGGCCTTGGGGTCCCGATGGATAGCATGGGACTGAGTGACACGCATCGTGTGGGGTCGATCCAAAAAAACGAAGAAGTTCGTCGAGAGTGTTCTGACCTAAGACGTCATAATTTAATTGGGCACTGCCCTCGATGTTCAGTGAAAACCCACACGCCTTGCATACGGTCTTGTCCCTGAGCATATTGTACCCATAATAAAGTCTGGCCTCGAGCTCGTCCTTTAAGTCACTGAGATAGATCCCTCGAGGGGGATCCGAGGGTGGATCATCAGGTCGATGTATGAAGACGACCGAGTTGGTGTCAAAGTAGAGCACACGTTCGTCAAGATGATCTAGGGCCTGACAGAGTGGGAGCAGAGCGTGACAGGCAGTGAAAGCAGCCACAAAGATGTTGAGATTGGGCGAGGGGAAAGCGTCGTCGGTCTGTAGTTTATAACGAACTTTCACGCGATCCTCTGTCAAGGCACTCACGTAACACATGTCCTATTGCTTGCTATCCAAGAACATGACAAAGGGTTGAGGCTTGGTCTTGTTCAGCCACTGACCAAATTTACCCCACATGGAGTTCAACATCATTTTGGCCACAGCGCATTGTCCGGGATTTTTGGAAATCTTGGAGGCGTCCAGTTGGATGCCTTCGTGAGCACAATAGGCATCAACGTGTGCTTGTCGTTGTTGATACACTTCATGAATGTGTAAGAGGGTGTAACCTTTTTGTACGGCCATTTCTTATTCCAGGGTGCACCAGGTGCCCACCAAAGCTTGTTGTATTGGTGTGATGGCAGATGGACATCGGTTGACGTTTTCTTTGACGCAGGTGCGGCACAGCGAGGATGTCAACTTGTTGTGACTGCGGTGAGGCATGAAGGGAAGGTAGAGATCGGGAGGTGGGTGCACAGTACACTTGGCCAGACCGAAGTACGACAAGAGGTCTGTGCACAGTAAACTTGGCCAGACCGAAGTACGACAAGAGGTCGGTGGTACCAAGTTCATAGACGAAGGTGGGAAGCCCGACAGGGTACTCGCCATACTTGTTGACCCAGGGATAGAGACTAGTGTAATCTCAGGGATCCAAAAGGGTTTGGAAACGGAGATCGACCACGTCCTGGTCCGAGGTCTTTAGGGCTTGCCACTCACATTCCCAAATCTCGATGATCTGGTACCCTTGACTCTGGAGTAAGGTTTGTTTTTGATCGACGAGAGCCTGCACGTCGTCCATGGATCCGATCCAACAGTCTTGGGTGTAGGTCGGTGCGTTGGGGATGGCAGGCCCAGCAGCCATGCCAGAAGAACCCGTGAAATGCGTAGATGGTGTGAGTGTCAGCATCGTAGTCGTCAACGGTGTGTCAGGTGCCCTGGATCTGGTGTTCGCCATCGTTCGGAGCGTGCTGGATTCTCTGGCGGTACAAGGGATGATGATCGGCCAAGGCATGTCTGTAAGTTTGGGCCATGAGCTCGTGTTGTTTGGCCTCGAGGCTAACCATTCCACGGAAGCCTGGGAATGATTGATCTGGCCCCACCACCCCAAGAGGGGTACTGAAGCGATGGTGTTTTCCTCCAAAAAGTGCATACATAAGAAACAATTACAGGCCAACGCCACAGTGCAAAGGTCTTGGAAAAGGCACTTGGAGGCATTTGGAAGACAAGGAATCGATGAATCAGATGGTTATGTCCTTGTAGTCATAGATTAACTGCAAGACCTTGCCACCGTTCCTCACTTGTTCGAGTTGTCATCTTTGGTGGTGCAACTCATCAATGACTGGGTAGATGTCGTAACCCTGGAAATTGTGGTCCAACACTGTCAAAGATTGGGTCCCGTTCTCCATCAACATCTCCAACCATTCCGAGAATTGGGGAAGACAGTATAACCTTACCTTAAAAGTTTAAATGTATACTGGTGTTCAGTGTAGCTGTGAGAAGCAAAACAGAAAAACTACTGTAGTGTACCTTCCTCGGCATTGGATTTTGAACTTCTTCTTTGGCTTGACTCGTTTACATTTTCTCTGTTTGAAGTCACTGCTCCTGGGGTCGCAATAGGCTGTTTTTCAGCCAAGTTATCTGCAGCTGACTCTTGACAAGTAGAGCTCTCTGATAAAGAGACCAAATTACACAGTCATTGGATGATTCTCCCAATATCAACTTTGACTAGTAAATTAAAAAAAATAATTAGAATTTTAAGTTGGAACCATTTAAAAAATGGGACACACTATACTGAATATCGAACAAGTGATTTTAGCTCACCCAATACTCTTATTTCCAAGGATTAAGAACTTAACCCTTCCCCACCTAACTGCGAGACTTGTAGATTTTACGGTCCTTTGGCTAACAGCAGACTATTTTACTCGCCAATTGGGGGCACGTTTGTTCTCATCCCCAGAGTCTTCTTTTCTTTTGGTCAGCACCAAGAACACGGACTCTGGCCACGGCAAAGCAGGAAGTCCGGGAATCATGGATTTCCGACTCTTCCGCTGCCCATTGTCAGAAATTTGAAACAACAGTCATCAACGTCTACAACATTATACCGTTACCACGACTGTGAAAACTCTGATCAGGGTGGAAATTGAATCCACAACCTAGTTTTTCTTTGACAATTGTCCTTGTGTGGGTCCATTTCTATAACTAGGGCCAATTATGCTCAGATGGAGTACATGGGAATAATCTACTCTTTGACTAGTAACTATCACCATAATTAGTTTTATAATAATGTAATACATACAATTGCCAAAAAAAGGTAATGTAGCTCCTCTAAAGCCTTCAATTTTATTGTTTAAATAACATACACACATTACATTACATTTTAAATGTTGTATAATTGAGTTTCTAGCATTCTAGCTCATATACGACCATGAATAACCTTACCTTAAAGTTTAAATGTATACTAGCGTTCAGTGTAGCTGTGAGAAGCAAAACAGAAAAACTACTGTAGTGTACCTTCTTCAGCATTGGATTTTGAACTTCTTCTTTGGCCTGACTCCTTTACATTTTCTCTGTTTGAAGTCACTGCTCCTGGGGTTGCAATAGGCTGTTTTCCAACCAAGTTATCTGCAGCTGACTCTTGACAAGTAGAGCTCTCTGATAAAGAGACCAAATTACACAGTCATTGGATGATTCTCCCAATATCAACTTTGGCTAGTATTAAATGAAAAGAGAATTAGAAATTTAAGTTGGAGCCATTTAAAAAATGGGACACACTGTACTGAATATGTACTCCAATGAATAGGAACTTAACCCTTCCCCATCTAAGTGCGAGACTTGTAGATTTTATAGTCCTTTGGCTACCAGCAGACTATTTTACTCGCCAATTGGGGGCACATTCAGTCTCATCCCCAGAGTCTTCTTTTCTTTTGGTTAGCGCCAAGAACACGGACTCTGGCCACAGGCAAAGCAGGAAGTCCGGGAATCATGAATTTCCGTCTCTTCAGCTGCCCATTCTCAGAAATTTGAAACAACAGTCATCAATGGCTACAACATTATACCAATACCACGACTGTGTATATTTTTGGCTGTGGCCACTGAGTTCATGTTTTTGGCGCTGACAAAACGAAGAGCGGGCTCTGGAGACGAGGATGGGTGTAAATGGGTTAACAACATCTAGGTCCAGTTAAAAACCATGCCCCCCTTAACACTTCCCCACCTAAGAGTGAGACATTTTACTCAGGCTAACAAAAGACAATTTTACTTGCCGACTGGGAGTGTTTTATGTGTAACTGGGTTAAAATAATTTAGTTTTATGTGTGACTGGTGTAAAATAATAGTTGCGTTTATAGTCACGTTATGTTTGTTGCGTGACACGTTATCACATATGGTTTTGTTTGCACAGCGCTTTTTTGATTTCAGTTGATTTATAGATACCCGATTACTTGTATATAATTTAGATTACACGTGGAGATTAGCAGTCTTCCACACATCAGAAAATAAAGCGAAACAATTTCAATCTACGAGTTTATAACATGGCGCCCAACGTGGGGGGGTGAATCACGATATCTTACAATGGCAGAGGAAGACCACAATCGACTAAGAGCAAAACGCACGGCTAACAGAGCAGTTGTTACAAGAATAATAGACAAATCAGAAGAAATTTTGGAATACGACTCCATACCGCAAGATGTCAGATCGAAGAATAGACTGATACGAATCCTCACGATGCTAAAGGAAAAAATGGAACTGCTCATCAATCTCGACGGCAAAATACTGGAAGGCGTCAAAGTCAACGACATAACAAAAGAAATCGAAGAGGCCGAATTCTTTAAAATGAAAATCATGGATACCATTGCAAACATAAAATCGAGCAACACCCTTTCCGCATCAATTACGCCCAATCAAACGACTTCTTTTTTTCATCCTGATCCATCGGCATCTCATGCACAACACGAACCTCTCGATTCTACACACCAAGGTATTCCGAATACATAACATCAAACGGCAGGATTACCTCTTAATCAAGTGAACGCAACGAACGCAATTCTTCCCAGTCCACCTCTATCTCCGTCTACCAATTATATGCCTCATAGCATCGAAAAATCCAGGAGTACAGACGACTAAATCACGACTGCCCAAGATCGTATTAGCAAAGTTTAAAGGAGAAGTTACCCAATTCCGAAGTTTCTGGGACAGCTTTGAAAGCAAAGTCCATGTAAATCACGTTCTCACGAAAATTGACAAGTTCAATTATCTAACATCTCTGCTCGAGGGAACGGCGTCTCGTGCTATTGCTGGATTACCCCTTACGGAAGAAAATTACGATGCTGCCGCGGATATCATTTGCAAGCGCTTCGGGAAACCGCAACAACGTATCTCTGCATACATGGATGAGCTACTTAGGATATCTGTGTGTCCGTCGGACAAACCCCATCAACTTCGTTACTTTTATGACAAACGGAGTGTTAACATACGAGCTTTAAAGGCACTTGGTGTGAAGGCAGATCAATATGGACCTTTGTTGATTCCTATCATCATGGCCAAGCTTCCCCCTAAAATCAGAGTCCACGTCGCACGAAATACCACACAAGAGGTCTGGAATATCGAATCGATACTAAACGTAATTCAGAGCGAAATAGAAGCGAGGAAAATAAGCGATAAAGTGAAAGCTATGACAAGTTCCATAGAGCCTAAACGACCTTCATACCAAAAGCCTGGCAATTCGACTACAAGTTCCTTTCTAGCAGGTTCTCAGCTACCCTTCCACACACCCAAATGTGTTTATTGCTCTGAGAGGCATTTTTCTGCCTCTTGCGAAATCGTCCCTGACTACAACGCTCAGAAATCCATCCTGAAGCGCGATAAGCCGTGTTTCGCGTGTTTAGGAAAGGGACACAACTCGGAACAGTGTGGAAAGCGATGCAGAAAGTGCTTTAGCCGACCTATTTGCTCCGCCTCGGAATTCAACAACTCGCCCCACTACCAAAACCAGCCATCTCCTTTAGGAAATCGAAGTGTAGAAGTGATGGAAACAACTGGAACTACAACAAAGACAACCACTTCCAAAAACACACATTCAAAACCAAACGTTTTGCTACAGACAGGAACCGTAATTGCAACCAACGAAAAAGGAACTTGATCGACTAAAGTTAGAGTATTATTCGACAGTGGTAGTCAGCGTTCGTACGTTACTGAAAGTTTATGATCGAGGCTTCAACTGAGATCTCTACAGTCCGAGAAGATCAATCTAAACAAGTTTGGCGAATTCTAATTCAGGAAGCAGAGCTGCGACGTGGTTAACGTACAACTTCGAAAGTCGGAATACGATGAACCGATTACTGTAGCCGCTTTCACTTTTCCGGTTATCTGCTCACCATTACCCACGCACGTTTCCACAAGTTACGCTCACTTACATGGTTTGGAATTAGCCGATGAACCAAGTAGTTCTGAAAACTCCATTGAATTGTTAATAGGTTCCAACTATTATTGGCTCTTTGTAACAGCGGTGAAGAAGGACTGATTGCCGTTGACAGCAAACTGGGATGGTTATTATCCGGCCCGATTAACTAAGTTACATGTGACCGGTGTTATGTGACACACACTAACTTGATAATCGAAGGCGAGAAACCCTTATTTCAACCAAGTGAAGACAACGTGCTAGCAAAAAGTGTCTCAAGCGTTTTTGGGATACTTAATCTGTCGGTATTAGCGATACTACAGCGAACAAAGAGGAGTTGTTTGAAATCGGAGTCAGGAGAACAGGAAACCGGTATGAAGTCAAGTTGCCTTGGAAAGAAAATACACAGCCTTCATCCAATGGTTAGAGTTGAGCGAGTCATGTCTCAGATCATTATATCACAAGCTTCGCAAAGAACCATCCCTTCTGGCCAAATATGATACTATTATTCAAGAACAGATAAAAAGTGGAATTGTTAAGAAAGTGCCAGACGAAGAACAACAAAAGTAAGAGTCGTTTACGATGGGTCTGCGAAAGCGTCCAAGCAAGAAAAACTCTTAACGATTGCTTATAAACGGGGTCCAAACCATCTTCCACATGTCTTCAACATGTTGGGTTGGCTAATTTCTGAAAAAACCTCGTAGGCCTTACAGTTGACATCGAGAAAGCTTTTTTGATGGTTGGAATCCAAAAAGATCATCAAGATTTTCTTCAATTCTTGTGGTTTGATGACCCAAGCACAGAGAGACCGAATGTCATACATCTCAAATTCACACGACTTGTCTTTGGACTGCAACCATCGCCAGCCATTTTGGGTGCAACAATTTTACACCATTTAGAGTTACAAAGAAAGAGCGATCCCCAACTAACAGAACTCTAAGAAAAGTCATTTTACGTGGATGATCTACTAACGGGGGTGGACAACGACAAAATTGCCTTCGCGATTTACAAGAAGGCAAGAGGCTAATGTCCAAAGGAGGGTTTAACCTACGAAAATGGAAAACGAATTCTCAACAATTACAGGAGACCATCAACAAAGAAGAAAGCGTGACAAAGTCAAACAGTCAAAATGTCAGCGAAGACAACAACAAAACATGCTTCCAATCGAGTACCCAGGTTTCAAGCTCAAACACATCTTCCGATGACAATATCTTTATAAAAGTTCTAGGAATGAACTGGAACACTCACAGCGATGACGTTATCTTCAGCGTTTCCGAATTAACAGAGTACGCCAATTCACTTCCACTCAGTAAGAGATCCATTCTCAAGATGACCTCAAAGATTTACGACCCCATGGGATTTATATCGCCCGTGACAGTAAAAATGAAAGTCCTCTTTCAGGAAGTGTGCAGAGACAAAACAAATTGGGACAGTGAACTGAAAGGAGAAACACTTAAGAAATGGAAATCGATTCTTCAAGAATTAAATATGACAGCCGATTGTTATCGAATTCCTTGATGTTACTTTTCCCATCAACCCATAGATGTACAATTACATGGTTTTTGCAATGCATCTGAACGTGCTTACACCACAGTCGTCTTTGCTAGGAGTACCTACAGTGATGGTAAAGTCGAGGTTCGACTGGTCGCTTCTAAAGCAAGAGTGTCACCGATCAAGAGACAGACAATTCCCCGTCAAGAACTGTTAGGAGCACTTATTTTGTCCCGTCTTGTGAGCAAATTGAAGTCTCTTGGCACCGAAATTCCTGTCGTTTTGTGGACTGACAACTCCATGACAACTCTGTGTTGGATAAAGAACAAGGGAGAATGGAAACAGTACGTTGGAATACGAGTTGGCGAGAATCATGGAGACATTGTCCAGGAGAGGTCAACCCTATATTCCTTCCAGAGGACTAACCGCGAAAGAACTGCCAACTTGCAAAACGTGGTGGAAAGGCCCAAAATTTCTACAAGACTCGTCAGACGAATGGCCCGATTCGTCTCATACTAATCAAACCAAAGAAGAGGAAATTCAGCGAGAAGCAATTAATAGCAAACCAATTATCACATATTCAATGATTAATTCATCCCTCTCTAATGTCACCGGCGGCGGAATTTGCAATACAATGAACATTGATCATTATACATCACACGTTTGCTTCGAGTGACAGCTTATGTGGTCAGGTTCATCAAGAATATTAAAGCGAAAGATCAAAGCCAACGCACTTACAAGGAACTGAGGGCCGATGAAATGAAGGATACGGACGTCTTATGGGTCAAATCGGTACAAAGTTCAGCATTTGTCTTCTTAACGGAAAACACCGCAAGGCCACTCCTCCAATTTGAGTAACGCAATTTGGGTTATTTCTCAGCGAAGATCACACAATTAGATGTAAAGGCCGAATAAGCAATTCTTCACTGCAAATTTCAACCAAGTCTCCAATTCTCTTGCCAGCCAAACACGCCTTCGTAAACCTTCTCGTTAAGCAAATCCACGATCGCGTCAAACATTCTGGAATTAATGCTACGTTAACTGCCGTCAGAGAAAGATTCTGGATTCTACGCGGAAGAGAAACAGTGAAGAGGATTTTAAGACATTGCGTAGTTTGTCACCGATACGATGCAGTACCTTGCAAACCTTCAAAGTTTGCCGAATTGCCAAGTAACCGAGTCTCTGACGACCCACCATTTTCTCATATTGGACTTGACTTTGCGGGACCACTTCATGTCAAGGATCATCTTGCAGGAACAGAAAACAGTTTTCGAAACACTACCAAAGTATACATCTGTTTATTTACGTGCGCATCAACTTGAGCCATCCATCTAGAATTAACTCGAGGACTGACTGCACACGATTTTCTGTTAGCTTTCTGGATATTCGCCAGTAGACGAGGTCTACCAGCTACAATTCAATCGGACAACGCCAAAACTTTCCAATCTTCAAGCAAAGAAATTATATTGGTAACATCACACGATCACCGGAAGTTTCGAGTTATTTGGTTAACAACCAGATCAGTTGGAACTTTATCGTTGAGAGAGCTCCATGGTGGGGAGGCTACTGGGAGCGGTTAGTGCGAAGTGTTGAAGCACCGCTTCATAAGGTCATTGGTAGAACAACTTTAAGTTACGATGAGCTGAACACCTTGCTGACAGAAGTTGAAGGAGTGATTAACGCAAGACCGCTTACTTAAGGCTACGATGCCCAAGAGTCTATTTCTTACCCTTAACCCCATCCGACTTAATTTATGGTCGATGTGTCACAGTTAGTCCCAACAGTCAACATCACGAGATCGTCAGCACATACAACTCTTTGACGAAGCGATTGAAACACCATCGATTTTTGTTGAGTCAGTTCACACGATGATGGAGAAATGAGTATTTAACCAGTTTAAGAGAACAAGCTGCCAAAGGGGTAAATTCTGGAGATGCAAATTCCAAACTCAAAGTGGGTGACGTCGTCATTCTTAAGGATGATTCCATTCAACGTGCTTTTTGGAAGCTTGCTAAAGTAGAAACTGTCGCTGTACAGCAGGGTACAAATTCATCTCAGTCTACTCAACGACTAAGAAGACCGTTACGACAACTCATTCCTATCGAAGTAGATCAATGAGACTAATCAGACTATTTCAAGGAACTCAAACATTGAACTTTAGCAGAATAGATTTTTTGTCCTTTCATGTAGTTGATTCACTGTTGTGAACAACTAGGGGGAGTGTATAATAATACTTGCGTTTATAGTCACGTTTATGTTTGTTGCATAACACGTTATCACATATGGTTTTGTTTGTACAGCGCTTTTTTGATTTCAGTTGATTTATAGATATCGGATTACTTGTATATAATTTAGATTACAGCAGTCTTCCACACATCAGAAAATAAAGGGAAACGATCTACCAGTTTATAACACACTGGGTTAAAAAAAAATTATTCTTGATGAAAGCACTTCCTTATTGACTTTTTTTATAGACTTGTTCTTGTCTGCTCTTAGGTGAGCTACAATACCGGCTCTGGATCTACATTGCCGTTTACATTTCCTAGAGATGAAGTCACTGTCGCTAGGAATGGAGTGGCGCTGATCATGAGCTGACAAAAATAGTCAGCTGCTTGCTTCTCCTCAACTCCTTTGCGTACTTGGTGTAGCACACAAAGCCATGTTGGTCTGGATGAAGCTTTCCGT
>NC_090872.1:19045079-19052579 GCF_036669935.1 Montipora foliosa
GGCGCCCGTTCGGGCTACTCATTCAGAAATTTGCTTGTGTGACTCAGTAGGAGAAAACTTAAACAGAGACCTTGACAGAATAATCACTTGGGCAGATAAGTGGAAAGTAATGGTTTGAACCACAAAAGTGCAAAACCATGATACTGTTCCAGAAAAAGCACCCAGTTACTACTTCAGTGACTACAATCTGCCTTGGTGAGATATGCTTGAAATTCTTGCATTAACCTTTGAGAAAAAGCTTTTGTGGTCCTAGCATCTTGCTAAGATATCTGTAAGTGTTGGCTAAAGGATTGCTGAACCACCCCCTTAAAAATACTGAAATGCCACTGACTGACGCACTGGACTCCAAGGTGGTGTGTCTATGTTGCCAGTTAATTCCATTCTCTGGTTTAATCCGATTTTTACCCAGGTTGAATTGGTGATCCTCATTTTACCTAAATTGAATAAGTACTAAGATTAACTGAAGAAACCGTTTTGGAGCCCAAATTAAGCCAAGAGAAAAATTAGGGTCAGGTTAGGCTTAGTTTTGGTTTTTATACAAGGATATCAATTGACTTATTATAGAAAAGTAAATAATGAAAGACTCATGTGAGCATATTTGTCGTGGTAGTGTAGTGGCGAAGACATAAGATTATAGATCTGAAGGGTCTGAATTTGAGTACCCGTAAGTGCATAGTACAATTCTTTGTTGCCTTACTTTGTAACAGTTGTAATGTTGAGATGAATGGATCAGTGTATGAAATCAATACAGAAGCTGATAAGATAATGAGAGCGTAAGGTGGGTGGGTGGATGGATGGATGGATGGATAGGCCACTCAAGACCAGTTAAATTCTGAGCATCTTAAGATAACTAAGATTTGATAGGGAGAATAATCTTTAAGGCCTTCTTTTGTATAGATTCTATAGAAGAGGCTACATGTAGATAGTCTGGTAAGTCAGACCACACTGGCAAGGCATATTCCAAGACTGATCTTATAAGAGAATTGACCACCGTACAGAGATTGTTATAAGAGGACAGTAGATCTGAACAAGGACATTGATTTCTACTCCATAAAGTCGCTTGCTTTTAATTGTTAGCCTTCTTAAACAATTTAAGCAATAGAAAATGTTTTCCGTGTTTGCATAGCCTGATATAAACACGAGAGGGGTTGGGAGAATTCGAGACAGTTATGCAAACCCGGGACAAAGTCGAGGGTTTGCATAATTGTCAAAAATTCTCCCAACCCCTTGAGTGTTTATGTCAGGCTATGCAAACAAAGGAAAATAGTTTTCTACTGCTTTTTTAAAATATTTCTCAAAATAAGGTAATTCAACAAATGAAGGAAAATGCTGGTTTTTTCACTTTTTGATTGAAACAGATTTTCTTGACACACGCTCATATTTCCTACCAACCAATCAAAACGCGCATCTGACAATACATAACCAATAAAATTCCTGACATGTCACAGCCGTGTTTACATACTCTCATCTAAACACAGCTATTGACCAATGAGAGTGCACGTACTATCCTAATTATTTTATAATATATTATTAATATGCATATTCCAGGTTAGGCTGAACAATATGGATTAATTATCTCAAATGAATTCAAATCTATATGTTTATTATTATTCCTTTTATTTTCACTCTTTGCAACCACAAAGAGGTGGAGTCAACAGGGAAGAAGACAACTTAGTACTCATACAGGGTACTTCCCGATGCAAGCATAACCAAAGGACATTTTTGCTCATTTAAACACGATCAAATATTTACATGAAGAAGCACCTTGTATTTTGGTAAGAAATTTCCTGCAGGCCAAGTAGTTTTCCTCATCTATGGTTGTTTCCAGGTTTATTATCTCCAGGCCAAGTGTAGTCTTCATTTCATCAGTCACAAGGTAGCTCTCTGCCACTTCATTGAGGTGACCAGAGAGATAATCATTCCACAGATGCTCAAGACTTCTTAAGGTAGGGCAATCCACGATGATTTCAAGAGAGCCCATGTTGACAGCTTTTAAGGATACCTTGTAGACTGCTGTGATAAATTTTGTCAAGGCTCTCACTCCTTTCCGTTTCTTTGAGGAATAGTCACGGAATTTCATAAAAGTTTGGACTTGGAGTGCTAAAAGATTATAGACTTTTTCCTGTTGTTCTTCGGTTAGGTTTGATCCCCTGATTAGGAGCTTGATAAAATTGTCTGAAAATAAGATTACACCATGTAAATTTACGGTGATTAAAATTATCAACATCAATATATTTCTTCACAGCAGGAAACATGGCCTTTAAAACTCGTTTTAGGGCCTCTTCATATGAGCCCAGTTTCTGAGATCTCACCTTACTTCTAAATCCTTTGTAAAAGCTTTGATGTGTTCATAGGAGAGGGGGGCCTGGCTCGGTTGACGGGATCTCGGTAAGCGGACTGGAAATTTTGCCACATGAAAACTTATCCCGGTTGCCGGGAGGAAAAGAATACAAATGCATTTTCGTGATAGAATGGGCATTACCAAGCTTTTAATCCTCTTTTCTTCGATAATGAAGCTTGGAATAGTTTTATTTTATAGTTAACGTACAGTCAAAAGAAATTGAGGTGGTTTAAACAAAGAAAATCAAGAAATTCTCCCCAGGCTCGTTGGTTAGATTTCACGCCTAAATGGTCATGTCATCACTTTCTTAAATTTTCATCTCGGAAAGTCACCACATGAACAGAAACCAATTTCATCTCAGTAACCGAGCCAGCCCGGTCAACCTGGCTCGTATGAAGAGGCCCTTGACACTAAAAAGGAAATTAAGTAACCTCAACTGACTCAAAATTCCTACAAAAGGATTTTAAAATATTTAAAATAAGTGTCTAGTTGTTCTAGCGTCATCCGGAGCACTAATTGGGGACACTGTAAACACAACTTTATTGAACTGGACCCTCATTGGGAGACCTGCAAAGTCAAGGAAGCTATTCACGAAGGCCCTAATAACATCAAAGGGAATAAGGAAATTGAAACTCCTGCAGGGTGGATGCCAACAATCAACAAAACACACCAAGAGATCCGTGGTGCTGATTGGTATGAGATATCATGAATATTATGAGTTAGAATATTGCTACAATAGGCGTCAAAATTGTTGACACACTGACCATTTCTACGCCCAATGCCATATTTCTTTTATCTTTTAGCCTTTTTAGGTGGTCTAGTTTGCCCCCTTCCCCCCAAACAATGTTGTAGCATGATTCCTTGGCCTTTGCAGGCTACAGGTCTAATTGTTAATTATTATCCAACTTTATTAGTTATTGAATGAAATTTTAATAGAACCCATTGGGAACTCGGAATCTGAGCGCCAGATGGGATTCGAACCCATGACCCTCCATGATCTAATCCGATGCTCTGACCACTGAGCTACTGGGCGAGCAAGGGTGAAATGTGGGTCTTTGACTCGAGCTGCATCACGCAGCTACAGAGTCAAATAACAACTGACAGCATAGCTCATAACTGTATCCCGCAGTCACCTAATTAAAGCATATCTGAGATGCGGCCAACCAACCACCCAAGCGAGCAAATGCGAGAATGATATACACATTTGAAATGGAATGTTAATAGAACCCCTTGGGCGAAATGTAGTTAATCAAATTGATATAGAGCATAAAATGTTTTTCTCCCATGAAAAATGTCATTCAGGCTTTCTCCGTCCCTGGTCCCTTCAAACTTCATTGATTAACTATGTTTCCCTGAGGCTTGGACTGTGAATCCTGGATCCTCCTGGGGGCAGAGATGCGCTGTTGGCTCGAGACACCCTTTTAACTTGTATACAAATTGTCTTCTTCTCTCTTGTCCGCCTGTGAATCGCCGTTCCTGTCGATCCAGTGTCATCTAGTTGGGGAAAAACATTAGCCCGGGATGACCATGTAAAAATTCCCATTCGCTATCCAGATTAGCCATGTAGCCAGCATGGTTGCTCTGATAGAGTAGTGGTGATCACACCCAATGGGTAATCAGGTGGACGTGGGTTCAAATCCCACTCAGGCCATAAAATGTTTTTCTCCAATAAAAAATGTTATTCAGGGGTTGCCCGTCCTTGCCCCTGATGAAGGCACCATCAGCTTTTATGCGAATAAAGTTTAATTCTTTATTATATAAAACAAATAGATCCATGTTACCATGCGTCTGTTCAGTAATAAATTACAGAAGACGTCAAAATGTGGTAAGAACATCAGTGACACACTCGGCTATTGCCTCATGTTCCACTTTTTTGTTCTTACCACATTTTGACGTCATCTGTGATCTATTACTGAACAGACGCAAGGCAACATGGAATTTATTTGTTAAATATATATACATATAGCATCAGAATGCTGACTTGACCACGCCTGAACAGATTATCATAAGCAAAGGCCAGAAGGATCATTCTTCCTTAATTATCGTCAAGATCGTCCAATCACCTGAACACTATTTGATGAAACAACCTTGATCCGCCGTCTCAGTTGCCCGAGTCGTTAGCGATTGTCTGGGTAGTGTTTCCATATAATCGTCCTGATCGCCCTAGTTGTTTCAAATGATGTTCAGGCAATCTGGATGATCATATGGAAACCAGGCTTTAGGTACCATGATTTTGAGTTTTTGTCAAAAACCAGGTTTGACCCTAATTAGATGCACACGGATTTCAATAAGCATCACAAAGTGTCCCCTTGCTCTTCTCGCCAACTTCCAACATCATTCGTGTCTCAGAATACAGCAAATTTACGTCAAAAAGTGTACCCCAAATGCAGCTCTTTAAGGACCTTCGCGCCCATTGCTACTGCGCATTTTTTCGCGCATGTCACACACACGTCATGCATCGCAGACCACGAAGGTAAACACGATGCTAAAGGCACAAACATTTTCCTCAAGAATGGAACGTGAAAGCGTGTGGCATCGTGGGATAGCTGTGGACCCAGGTCTTCTCGGAAATGTCACGAAATGACGTGACAGCACGAATATACCATCGCTTCGAGAACTTCGCAGCGATTTTACTCTCTTGAATGCTTGGTGACCCCTATTTTTCTTTCCACAGATCACTTCCTTTTCTGATTTTGTCCATTTTAACAAAAAACCAAAAAAATCTGTATGTGAGAAGTTACAAATATTTCGCCTTTTGTGCTCTCGTGCTACTGAAGTTTTCTTTCTTAGACTAATATACATCGTTTTTCAAGGTCTATTTCACCTCAGAAAAAGACATCAGCTGCACAGGTTAATTTACTTATATTAGTTATGTTGAATTGAGTATGTTTACCTGATCTAAATTTCACTAATGTAGCTTTTTTATTGCTGACAGTTGTAAGCTAAGATAGTCTTAAAGTAACGCAATCTTCTAAAAGTGCAACTCGTAATCTCGAAAACAAGCACAGTGACCCCCATTTTTTTGCCTTTTTGGCAAAAGTAGATCATAATGATTACCTTTCTGCGTGGCAAGTTTTAAAAAAATCCGTACGAGGGGACATTTTGGGCGCAAACGTCCTTAAGTAAAGATTAACTGCTGAATTTACCCAAAGCTAATTAGCCAAGCCTAAAAGCCAAGCTCCCTGGTTATTTATTCTTACTGCCTGTAGGGTTTGTGAAAATAAAAGGTTTCGAATTGTCCACGTTTTGATGTTTCCGGTGGCTGCTTTAATAATTAAATCATTTTCTTTGCTTCCTTCTATAGAAAAATTCATTGCCTAACTAGTGAATTCCACGATAAATTTTGCGCTAAAAACCGACATCGCATGAATCATGAAGCGATGAGTGCGACATCAGTTTTTCAGTGAAATTTACTTTTCAATTCACCAGTTTGGCCTTAATGAATAATTTTTTCTTGAACCGAATGAGTTTTAAAAGAAAACAAGCACACCATCAGCAAGCGAATGGAAAAGGAAAAAAAGCCATTTCAGAGTCAACTGTCAATAGCCAGCGAATAGGAATCATGCTAAAATTAGAAGCCATAAAAACAACTTTGTCAGTTCAAGGTCAAAGAAGAATTTTACTGATGTACTTTATTCCACTTTATCTCTGAAAACAAGATCATTCACATTTTGATGTACTTCAATGAAACACGCCAGGTTGGCTTCAGGTACAAGAATTGGCAAACTACGGCAATGCAACCAAGAAAGGACGAACTTCAAACACGATCTGCTCCAACACTTCAATAACGTTTCGGTGCTTTAAACAAACTTCTGAAAACACAAGCTAGTGAGATTTCCCCCTAATTTTACCAGAACTCATTGCGAATACATGTTTATAACAGAAGGGCAACACTTTCTTGTCACTGTTGAGGCACAACGAAAACCAGTTGGGCACATGGATTAAAAAAGCACTTGTTCGCTCGCATTTTAGAGGAAAACAAACAAACAAATCAATTCTTTCTTATGTCCAAAAGAGTACAGATAATTGTTATTTAATTCCAGTTGACAAAAAAATTCGATTTTCATTCCTGAACAAAGGAAGAACCAATTAAACCACCTCTTAATTATGCATCCACTTTAAATAATGCATCGGTAAAAATAACAAACGGTTTAGTGCCCAAGGAAAGAATTTGTGTGTAAAGTATGAGCTATTACTGGTATTGTTTTGTCATTGTCGTTCTCTTTCGCTCAGTCCTTTCATTTCTGTTCTAGACATAGGTCCTCCAGGCCTGATGTAACCTTATCAGAGCTTCTAAAGATATGCCAAAAATTGCAATACAGAGAAAAAAGCAGCTCTAAGCAAATTGGAAATAAACACTCAGCTTTAAGTTTACATCCCACCAATGCTTGACTTGAATAACTGCGTAGCCACCAGTGTGGACCACAGATATCATGATATGTCAAACTGGATTGAAACCAGTGAAAAATGCAGAAAGAAAACCGTTTTCCACCTGAACACGAAAAGCATTGACTGTGTAAGAACTTTCGTTGATATATAGTATGGGCGTGTAGCCGCATCGAGCCACAGAAAGCGCGCGAAAAATGAAGCCTTGCTTATGTTCAGGGTTGAGCCTGCAATCCAATCAAAAATCAGTACCTGGTCAGCGGTCAACTTCAAAAAAAATAATAAACAAACAGCTGACCTCGGTGAGCTCTAAGCTTGAGCCCGCGATGTGGTCACGTGATACTGGTCAGGGGATACCTTGTTTTGACAGGTGTCAATTAATCAAAAGATGGATGTCCACAAAGATGTATGCTGTAAACTAGCATGATACTGGTCACATTGGCATACATGGAGGGGTGGACGTGTACAGACGGTTGATGACATCATGGCTACAAAACCAAGCTTTCTCGCATCTACGGGTTACCATATTTTCTTAAAAATGGTGCTCCACGCGTGCGTGCACCAAACCGCTAAAAATAACGCTAACCTTTACCCTTACCTTATTGTCGAAAATAGGTAGCAAATGCTTAGTGTTGGATGTCAAAATTGGGCGTGCATCTAATTAGGGTCGAACCTGGACATAAGCAGGGGCAGATACATGAGATTTTAAAAAGGGGGTGGACAAGGAATGGACCATTAGATATTCTAGGGGAGGGGGCGTGCAGAAATCCCCC
>NC_090872.1:19060079-19065079 GCF_036669935.1 Montipora foliosa
ATTCAAATGCCAATTTAGTGTATGACCATGAGATCTCTTGCATATTAATGAGGTAACAAAACGCTTGTACCCGCGTATACATGTAGGCCGCATCCCTAATTTCGGTCCCATTTTTCCGGGAAAAAAGTGCAGCCTATCCGTGGGTAAATATGGTAATCAATTTTTATTTACACTTTAGACCATGCACAATAATGTTTTCAACTTTTTTCCTGGAACATCCATCATTTTTCCACCTAAAAAAAATGTTTTTATTCCGATTTTCGGCCATCAGCATTACGGCTCAGAATGGAGGAGTCAGCGGTCATTAGTTTTTTGCAGCTTATGATGTATGATATGGGATAGACATGGGAGAGCACCCCATATAGAAGCAGTGTTTTTGACTGATGTTTGTCGTGAATATCAGTATGAATTTCAGTATTCACGACAACCGTGAAACAGCAAAACAGCGAAGAAAATATCCACAGCAGCACTTGTTTCTCTTGATTACGAAATCTCTGTTCCCCATATCGTACGTCACAGCAGGGAGCTGCTATAGTTTTTGAGCCTGCACTGAAAAGGCAGAAACAGCAGGAAGAGCCCAACTTCGAACATAATTTTCTCACAAAAAACAGAAAACAAGAAGAAATAACACCACACACTTAACTTTACTTACGTTAAACTTTCTGAAAACAACGTTGAAAAAATTGCTGATTTTCCTGTAAGCTCCAGGATTGTTCACACGTTTACGTAATTGCAGCAATATTTTGTGTCTCCTATTTGTGTTGTTCTAATATTAAACGTTTTACATTTAATGATCTTATCTTTTCCTCAATTTTGATGTTCACTTTTAAAGGATTTGTGATGACACAATTTTTTGGTGATTTCTTAACCCTACATGAAACTCGTTTCCTCTGCAGAAATGAGACATGCAAATTGGATTGTTAAGTGAAGAAATACATGTAGGCTGTTTGTGTTGTTCTTTGCCAGTCTTCTACTGAAGCATCTTTGTCAATAAAGTGGTATGGGGAATTATTTTTATCCAAGCCTTCTTTTTGAGGAAAGGCAAGTGTTAGAAGGAGAAACTCAAGGTCAACACAATTAAAAGAGTATGATGTAACTGAGGAAGTCAGAACCTTCCTCAGAAACATGGAAAGTGACAGACACTCTACACAATAACCTCATATGGCAATAGGAAGGAAAAGAGCACAGTCTCTAAGACATGACATTCACTCCGAGGCAGACAAGAGAATGCATGATCTGCCTTTGCCACTTTGGCAAGAGGTGGGGCATCAATTTTGATTCTGAAATTCCAGATTGAAAAGCTGTTTTGCTGGTTATGCCAATCTAGCTTTGAACACGTTTACAGTGGTACAATAGTTTATTCTACGTTAGCTAAACATATTTGCATGTAGCTGAGAAAATGAACTGCATGCTGACTGAAACTATATGAGTTACGATGAATGTGTGAAAGTGAAGTCCCACAAAGGCAGTTAGGAGAATGACACAGCATGAAGCTTGGACTGGAAATAAACAAAGTGATGGTTTGGGCGTGCTGCCTATGCATGCACACTGCTTGAAACAAGTGGTTGTCCAGTCATCTGGGACAAGAAGAAACTTTTCCAGGTGACCAGTCTTTCGTAAAATAAAAAGCCTTCCCGAGGAAAAGAACGAAGGACAACCCAGCCAAAAACCAGAAAATGAATTAAGCTTTATCATAAGGAAGCATGCAACGTCCTTGTCGGGTTTTCTCTTGTCCATGTCCTATAGTAGTGTGAAGTTAATAGTAATATTAAAGGCCCACCTTCAACCAACAGGCACTGCGTGCCATGAACAATTTTCATAATTTTATATGACAATCCAGCCAAAGCTGAATTTTATCCAATCAGATTGCTATGATCAGCAATGCGAATTTCCAAAGCCTGTCAGTTGAGGGTGGGCCTTTAATTTGACACAGCTGAACATTTTCCTGTGTTTTGAATATCTGTAGCTTTCACAAAACATTGACACATAGGAAAATGCAACAGACAATATCACAAAAATTGTAGGAAGTTTCCTAATGCGCAACCAAAGAGTTATCAGGGCAACCTGGCTTTTGAAACAGGGACAACCTAATTTTTTTTCAATTTTGGACACTGAACGCATGCCCAAGAATGAGCAACAGAACTTGATGGAAAATTAAGAAAGGGAGCGCCTCTAGTTCAGTGCCCAAACCAGCCTAAGCCCAAAGAGTACTGCTGATCAAGGTTTGATAAATTATAGAAAATGCTAAAGAAATTGACAACAGCTCAAAGCATATCAAGTAGACAAAGAATTTAGAGAGCCTTGGACAGGCACGACTTTAATAAGCTGTTGGAAGCTCATCTACTGTACCCGCCAATTAGGACCACTCTGATAAGACATGCTGTGAGCAAAGTGGTCCACTTTTGGAGAGCTGTTACTTGGACAGTTAATAAGCAGATTGGTGTGGCACTTTCAACTGCAGTGGCTGGATATACAGTTCCTGCAAGTGCAGCACAAGTGGAAGTATGGATATGATACCCGTTTACAGATTCAGGACTCAAGCCAATGCAAGCCAACTGATTTGCAAAGATAATCAGTGTGCTATCTCTCTTGCCAAGAACCCTACCGTAGTTTCTTGTGATCTGCACATACATGTAAGCATCAAGTTTTACTTCATTCAAGGGAAAACGTAAGATAAGGTGATTTGAAACTGTTGTACTTCCCCACAGAGGACAAGACCGCGCACCAGTGGCTCAGTTGGTTGAGCACCGGGCTGTCATGCGGGAGGCCGTGAGTTTGACTCTGGCCAGACCAACACTCAGGGTCTTTAAATAGCTGAGGAGAAAGTGCTGCCTATGTAATTACATCTGCAAATGGTTAGACTCTCTAGTCTTCTCGGATAAGAACGATAAACCGTAGGTCCTGTCTCACAACCCTTCAATGTTCATAATCCTGTGGGACGTAAAAGAACCCACACACTTGCACACTTGTCGCTAAGAGTAGGGCACGTAGTTCCCAGTGTTGTGGTCTGTCCTCTGTTATGTATCATGGTTGGGAGGGTTAAAAAGCGCAAGCGCAAGCTGTTGTGGCACTCTGTACGCTTGATAGACTGGCAAAGTTAAATAAATAAATAAATAACCAAGGTGGCCAACACGCTATGGTAATCCAAAGAACTAAGTCATGACCAGTTTGTGAAGCTACATGTACAGTGTACAACACATTAGTGGTCAGGAATAAAAGAGATGATAAACTCAATGTTTCACCCACAAGCCTTAGTATTGGAAGTAGGCCACACAAGGACAAGGCCCACACAAGGACAAAGAAAACTCTGCCCAGGGTGGAAATTGAATCCACAACCTATAGTTTTTCTTTGTCCTTGTGTGGGTCCATTTCTATAACTAGGGCTAATGCTCTGATGGAGTACATGGGAATAAACTACTCTTACTAGTAACTATCACCATAATTAATTTTATAATAATGTAATAAATATAATTGCCACAAAAAGGCAATGTAGTACCTCTAAAACCTTAAATTTTATTGCTTAAATAACACACACACATTACATTACATTTTAAATGTTGTATAATTGAGTTTCTAGCATTCTAGCTCATACACAAAAGACAAATATACTAACCAGTTGGGCGCGCTTGCTGTGTGACTGGGTTAAAATAATTTCATTCTTGATGAAAACACTTCTAATCCTTTAATATTGACTTTATTTACAGTTTACTGTATTACTTTTAGCTTTATTAGTGGTTAATTAGTTTGTTTCTTCTGCATTTTTCTGGCACAGTATTATGCAGCTGGTATATATTAAAGTATGGCATACAGTAATATTTATCTTGTGTACATGTATTGTGGATTGGTTTGGTTTAGGATTTTTCTACCACGCATATCACAAAGACTCATGGCAGTTTACAATAAATATCATTCTTTCTACAGTAAATGGTGAGAAAGGACATCTTGTAAAGGTATCCCTGGCAGCTACTACCTGAGTCTATATTCAATCTCACCCACCGACCCAACCAACACATGTACTTCAAATGAGGACAGACCACAACACCGGGGGGTCCCCCCTATTCTTCACAAACAGAGTGTGGGTTCTTTATTTTTTATGTCCCACAGTGTTGATTAACAGGAAAAGTTGTGACACAGGGCCTACGGGTTATAGTCCTTATCCGAGACGACTTGAAAGTCTTATTTTACGACCCTGAGTGTTGGTCTGGCCGGAGTCAAAGTCATGACCTCCCGCATGGCAGCCCAATGCTCAACCAACTGAGCCACCGTTGCGCGGTAAATGTGTGATACCTGTATCGTACAATTACATGTATGTGCATCTTTTATCCTCTTACAGCAGACTTTCATGGAAAACTATTTTGTACATGTAAGACTAGTCACATTTCATCATTAAGTCTCCCTGTGATAGCCTCTTCAAGGCGGCTTGTGGGGAGGACAGCCCCAAATAATAACATTGGACAAAGACTCTTAACCTTTGGACAACATGCTAATCATTACTTTTGGCGACCACACCCACATGAAAGGACAGAATTCTTGCGGTTTTCTAAATCAGGATCAATGTTCTGTCTAAAAATGAATCTGCCCCTAACTTCCAGCCCACAGGACTGAAAAAAAGGGCAAAAGGTCCTCTGGGAACTGAAGCATTGATACCAGATTTCTTACCGGTATTCACATATCACCAAGGAGACCTCTTAGTATAGCCTTATTGTTTTTTATGGGTGTCCTCGCCACTTCATATATGTTTTAAGTTTAATACACCAGTAATTACAATTTCCTATTATGGCAAATAAAACATAGATGTTTGATTAAATATATTTAATAAATAAATAAATAAATAAAGATGAAAATAGATATTAATTACCATACCATGAACCATACTCCATAACTTGTCAACAAATGCTTCACATTGTTTTTTCCAACAGTACTCCTTGCCATAAGCTTCTCTCAGCAATTTGCTTTCTTCAAGGCACATTCTGTGTCTTACCCTGACACGCTCAATTGCT
>NC_090872.1:19080079-19087579 GCF_036669935.1 Montipora foliosa
TAGGATATGTTGAACACCAATTTTTTAATCAGTACAACGGCCCCAAACCTGAACTCTACGGCCGCTACGTCGACGATTGTATCGGTGCTATTTCATCCAGCAGAGAAGAACTCGATCATTTTATAACCTCCGTCAATTCTTTTCATCCGGCTCTTAAATACACCTGGGAAATTTCGGAAACTTCATTGGCTTCCCTAGATATCAAAGTTTCTATTAGTGGCAACGTGCTATGTACCAGTGTGCACTACAAACCTACAGATTCTCACAGTTATTTGTGGTATTCATCACCACATCCATCACATGTCAAGAACTCCATTCCTTATTCTCAATTTCTTAGACTTCGACGTCTATGTAGTGATGACTCCGATTTTTCCAGCAAATCAGAGGAGATGTGCCAGTTCTTCGAAAAACGTGGCTATCCTGTCTCTGTGGTCAAAGCGGGCCATCATCGCGCCCAACAATTTGATCGACAGTCATCACTAAAAACGTCACAAAAAGATAAGAATGACAGAATTCCATACACCCTCACTTTCCATCCTCATAATCACGCAGTCAAAAGCATCATTCTTAATACTTTTAAATTACTAAAAAATGATCCCGAGGCTGGTAGAATCTTTTCGCAACCTCCACTTATTTCATTCAAACGCGACAAAAACGTAGGCACCTTTTTAGTTAGAAGCGCGCTCAAAACTAACGAGCAACCCGACACTTTCAAATGCGCGCGCTCACGATGCAAAACATGTCTTTTCATTGTTAACACTAGCAAGGTATCGGGACCTACATGTAAGCGATCTGTTAAGATCACCGATCGTTTCACATGTACCTCCATAAATGTCATTTATTGCATAACCTGTACGTTATGCAATAAATTATACATTGGCGAGACAGGTAGACGACTAGGTGACCGATTCCGCGAACACCTTCGCGATGTTGAGAAGGATGACAAAGATGCATCTAAGCCAGTCGCTCGTCATTTTAATCTCCCTAACCACTCCAAAAAACACATGGCTATCTGCGGCCTTTCCCTACATCTAGGTACGATGGAAAGCCGCAAGAATCTAGAACAAAAATTCATGTTCCAAATCGGCACCCTTAATCCTCACGGTATTAACGAACGCTTTTCATTTAACTAATATATTCCTATTTTTCACATTGCCATGTTACCACCAATAGCGTAGCTCCTACTCTACTATAAAAATTACACGTAACCCATAATTCCTCGCTTCGCTCTGACGAAGGGCTAACGCTCGAAACGTCAGCTTTCAGAATCTCTGTACAGTGGCCAATTTACATTATCAACTCCGTTGATAATACCAATTTTTTGTATACTACTTCCCCACCGACACAGCACCACAGTTTCTTTAGAAACTACCCTCTTCAATGCAAGAGAAAGACCATCATCTCCCTGGACTTTTAAGTTTGGTCGAAAACTTCTTCAAATATTCTCAAAAATTCAACATAAAGGTTTCGCTTTCTCTGTTTGTTAAAAAAAACGTAAGAACGCACTCGACAACAGTCGTCAACTGTTTCTTTCGGGTGGCTCATCGTGAACAATATCGATAGCGTTGAATTGAGCGCGCATTGAAATATAGTCATGCTGCGTGTGGCCCGTGCGATCAAGAACTTCTCGAGATTAGCAAGGTTTCTGCCACCGCAATTCATGTAAGAAATCTAGAAATACCTCGACCAATACCTCGACCAGGAAAAGGGGGCAGAATAAAAATAATTGTCAGATCAAAATAAATCACTGCTATTTTTAACAGGTGAATCGGGGAGGACATCTTTAAACAAATCCCGCACACTTGGAAATACGCTACTGTAAAGATACCTGCGAAAGGTTCAGCGTATTTTTCCGCCGATATTCCGAACGATTTCCTATACATTTTGTGCTGTGATTGAGACTTCTCCTCGAGCAAAACCTTGCCAAACGAACCTGGCGAGTATGGCGATCAAGTGATTTCCGTGTAAGAAGAAACGAAACGACTTCACGGCCTGTTGACCTCTGATTGGGCAGAAAAACACAAAGAATTTCTGGCACCAATCAGAATTGAGAATGACCTCTGCTGTTTGGAACTGGTCTGGTAAGAACTTGTCCCCAGGGCTCCCCAGGGGCTCTTCTCGCCCTACTATGCCTTTCTTGGTCGCCATTTTCTTTCGCCCGTTTACACTTCCCTTGCCTCGCGATCTGCCCGTGGGTCTCCGAGGATGCTCCAGAACCAACGATCCTTACGATGGAGCTGAGGGCGATGATCTTTGCATCTGAAGATCGCATTAATTAGAATGATCCTGCAGAATTATTACACCCCTCAAAGTTTAAAATGCGCTTTCTTTTTTCGTTCCCTTTCCTTCCAGTTCTAATCTGCTGTAAATCTGCCGGTTTCTCACCAGCTACACGCAACCTCGTGTTGGGCAATACTCCATGGGAGAATGCCATGGATACACCCGTGGACCGTAGAGGGCTTAAAAACGGCTAATTGGTCGAGAGGTTATTACGTAAAATTTGCCCCTCTCATCAAATGCGCATGCGTGCAGTGTAGAATTCATGATCTTTACATGGCGTTCAAGGTTGCCGTTGTTTCTACGGAATCCATGAGCATTTATGAACAATTCTACTGTACCGGCACATGTGCCTGAGTAGAAATTTATCACGTTGTAGATTCTGATACTTAGAACATAGTTTTGGGCTATTTAGTGAAGGTATTTTCATTTATTTGGCGAGATGGGTCTGGGTGTGTGCAACATTTCAGGGGGACTAAACTGTTTACCTTTTATTTTTCTCTGAATGATTTTAGTTTCATCCTTGAGTTCCTCATTTTTCTCCCGAAGTTGAGCCTTTTGCTGAAAAATGACTGTTGCATGTGAAATAAAAGTAGAGCCTCACTTGTAATTGGGTGGCAATTTGTGCAACAAGGTTTTTTGGAAATTTCTTGTGTTTCAATTTGTTTTAATTATTAGATCAATGACAAAGTGCAAATATATTTGTGTATGTATTTAGATGTATAGAAGCGGTTACATCCTTAAATTTTTGTTAGCAGCCTCCTCTCTCATTCTTTTTTCACTTTCCGTTTCCTTTTCCGGCACCTCAATTCTTTTCCTCAGATCTCCACAGTCCGAAGTTTTGCTGATGGACGGATATGAGCGCTATTCTGGGAATAGAAAATAATGGGTTCCCCCAACAGGTGGAAAACGAGCCGTTTCTGAGGTTACGTTAACATAATACATCATGAAGAGAAAAAAGTTTAAAATCCCTAACAAACTTGCAACAACAAAACATAAACTAAACAGCCGAGGAGGCGACGCCGGTCAGCCGCGATTTTTGCGAGAAAAATTCTGGGTCGAAAGGGCAGTCGTTGAGCAAGAATCACGTAAAGGTGGTATAAAATAGAAAGACACGACACAAGATTTCAAACACACTAAGGCCATCCCCTTTTTTTTTTCGTTTACCGTCGAATGCGTTTCCTGATATCGGGTCGGTCGATCGGATTGAAAAAAAAAAGCCTAAAAAAAATCATAAGCATTCTCGGAATCGGAGCCCTGGTACCCCAGCATAATAGCTGTGGAGCCAGGAAAACAACAAGACATGAACCCAAAATCAATATGGCGGAAAAGTTGGTGAAGGTTGTTGCAAAATTAAGACAGCGTGGGGAAAAGGATCAACCACCGAAACTCCTATGCTACATAAAATGGCTTAAAAATGTCGTTAGCATTTTTCTTTTTGTTTTGAAAATGCCAAAAATTTGGGTCGATCGGACGACGCGAAACGGAGAAAAAAAAGGGGATGGCCTAAAGCAGTTTATTAACTTCAGGTTTTATGTACCATTGCTAACTAGACGAAACATAACCTTCAATTTTAGCCACAGACTCTCATCTGCCCACGAATTGAATGAGAAACGACTCTTTGAACTCAAGGCATACTTTAAACTCTTATCAGTGGCTGAACAAGAGACGAAGACAACAACAACAACAACAGAGACGACAGTGTTTTCAACTCACGAATGGCGGCCTCCGTTTGTTCCGTATGAAATGTCATTGAAGTCCATGAACAACAAGGAATTTAAGACTTTCATCAAAACGAATCAAAAGTCATTTTTGATATGTGTCACAGTAACAAATAACCTATCCAAAAATGCTTTTCAAAACCTTAGAGAAATGGAAACGCCCTTAGTTCACGGCAAAACTGTACCTTGAGCAAATTCTGAAACGGTGAAAGATTCTCCTCAAGAGAGCTGTGTCGATTGCTTGATAGTTATGAAATCACCGTTTTTATGTTTGCCATCATGATCAAAGCGGCAGCACTGAACAGTTGTGCCTTTCATTCACTTTGAAGTTGAAGGCCTTGGGCGAGCAAGACGTTGGAAATGGCCGTTACAATGGCCGTTTTTATGCTAGAGACGTTTAAGTCGTCTGAGACGTTAAAGTCGTCTCAAGACGACTTTAACGTCTAGTATAAAAACGAGAAATAAGACAGACGCATTTAACGTCTGACGACTTTAACGTCTTGTTTTAAGTGCGTCGTTGAGACGCATTTAACAGACGACTTTAACGTCTCAGACGTTAAATGTGTCTAGTATAAAAACAGGACGCCCTAACTTGGACGCATTTAGCCCTGAGTCCTTTGTTAATCTGCACTTCGTTCCTTCCTTGCTCTCTTGGTCGACAAGACAAACAAGCCATGCGCCGAGGCTAAATCTAGTTCCTCGTCCATCGCCAGAAAATCCTGATTCCTAGACTGATTTCTGTCACACAAAAAATATTTACATCTGTCCTTCCAGGCGACGTCGAGACATAAATTTGAGAAGCTGCAATTCCGCCACGATTATTTGCTCATATATTCGTGTGTTAACGTTTATTTGGTGCAGAGTTTGCTCGTGCCCAGTGTCTTCCGATAATAGAACCTAGTCATTTTTTTAGAAAAATCTTGTTTTTGTCCGTTAGTTTGTCTACTTTTATGCGTCCCGTTTTTATACCAGACGGCTTTAACGTCTCAGACGTCAAATGCGTCTTGACGACTTTAACGTCTCTAGCATAAAAACGGCAAATGACGTGTCAAATCGGCATTCGTCGTCTGCCATTTTGAAAATCGAATGGCGGGAAGAAGCCTGAGTTTTAGTGCGCATGTCCAGCCGTTTTTAAGCCCTGTCGAAGCCCTGTCTGGAACGTAATACTACTGTAGATTACTGTAGAGTTAGCGTATTATAATTAATTCTCGTCCCGACCCATTCTCGTCCCCATCGCCCTTTTCGTTTCTCTTAGTCGGCGGGGCCTTGGCACGAGAAAACGAAGGGCTCTAAATATATCCTCTACCTCTGAAAATTCAAATGACGATTATGAGCAATTAGTAATTTTCCCTGGAATGACTGTTATCTTCAATTTAGATTACTGTGTCGCAGGACTTGTGGTAGCAGATGAAAAGAAAAAAAAAGTAAACGTTGCATCCCTGGACGGGATTTGAACCCAGAGCACCCAATGTGAAAGAACTGTTTTTATCCACTTAATAACTAAAGATCAACTAACTGACAAAAGTCAAAATGTCGGAGGCAATTACTTAAGGTACTTAATTCTAAATTCTAAAATGTACATTTAGCAATGTTAATTCAATATTTCGACGAGCCGATTTTCCGCAATTTGCCGTTATTCCAATGTTTGCCCCCCAGCATAACACATGGCTAATTTGCATGACAATTTGAAAACCAACATGGCGGCTATCGTGAATCAGGATTTTCTCGTTCCAAGGCCCCGCCGGCAAAGAGACGCGAAAAGAGCGATGGGGACGAGAATTATAGAGACCCTATAGATCGATTTCACTGTCACGCAAAAAAATATATATACATGGAAAGCGGTCGATGAAATAAGCCAAAGACTTGGAATGTTGTAGGAGACACATTTATAATCAACTCACCAATTCTCAGGTATGTGCGGTACATCGTTTCTGAGTTCTTTGTCGAAGCGTTTCACGCAACTTCATAAAGTTTTGTAAGGAGCCGCCGTGTTGGTGCACTACGGTTGTGCACTAATATGACGGCCAGAAATCCACACGAACATCTGGAATTCACTTAGCAATGAAAGCGCTTACTTTTCGCTCATGAGAGTCTCATGAGATAAATACACGTGTAAATTACATCACAGGTGACCCAAACACATAATTTGAATGCTCAGTCAACATAACGGTTTGTAGGAGTTATATGGGAAACATTACCCTGGGTACCAGAGGGTTTTTTTTTCTTTGGCTTGATCTCTATGAGCGGCAAAGCCTCGATACCGAACCCCGAAACCGTCGTGGGGAGGAAAAAAAACCCTCTGGTCACAGCGGTTGAGAACCTCACTTCCATGATTTGTGATTAAGAACACGGTGGCTGATTGGTTTGCGTAGTCAGTGCCAGTCCTTTCCGAGAAAAACATTTCAATGGTTGAACGGCGGTAGTGCACCCAAGTGGCCACAAAACCAGTTTTGAGCGCAAGAAGTGTTACAAAAACAAAACTGGCGGTGGAATGCTGTGAATTCGAGCGAGCATTTAGAGGTTTGCACAGTACAATAAGCAATAAATTCTGGATTTTCTGAGATTATAGAATCGAAAGTTTGCGGAGCAGGGGTGGCGCTGGGGGAGTGCACTCGCCTCACACCAATGTGACCCGGGGTTCGATTCCCGGTTCCGGCGACATATGTGGGTTTACCCTGCAAGCAGAATCTCTTCGATCTTCCTAGATAAGTCGGGAAGAGGAAACCCTGCCCTGCCAGCCGGCTCAACATTTCGTGTTGAGCATGCATTTAAAATTCAAACGTATTCGGGAGTCAGTCACGTGTGACTAGTAACCGCAAAACCACAAAACCAAAATATACAGGAGGGATATTTTCGAGCAACTCTGGCAAACACACGACAACCAAGGAATCATTTCCTTCGAAAATAAAGATACTTCAAGTTTTTAAACTGGGGTACAACGCAGTTACGATCAACAGACAAGGATTTTGTGAAATATGATGAAAAGCAATCTCGTACCCAGAGTCCTCGGGCTTCTTGGTCAGCGGGTGAGCGCCCGGAAAGACTCTGGGATGATCTACTCCATTTTCCCAGAAAACGTGGGTTCCGGTCTTATTGCGCATGCTTGAGTTTAAACGGAATCAAACAGAAAAGAGAAAACAGTAAGCAGTAGAAAATGGCAGGTTGAAAGGGTTCGAGACACAAAATTTTAGCCTTACACACCATAAAAGAAACTGCAGAAATGATCATTGGCTTGCTGTAAAAGTGAGTGAAGATGAAACCTCTGACCCTTTCGGTAAGTGTATTATTAGTGTTTCAGCGTGCATTCCATCGTTCAGAATACCATCGTGCAAGCCACATGATCGACAAATTTTTGTGGAAATGACACCAATGTCCTCTTCTACAACAATTTGATGTTTCTGTAATTCTGAAGGGCTTCGACAAGACCTTATTCCACGGATTTCTCCTCAAAGAGACTGATGTAATGTTTTCCCACGGTACTTTTGCAAAAGCAACGCTAATC
>NC_090872.1:19092579-19122579 GCF_036669935.1 Montipora foliosa
GAAAAAGCCGTCAAAACTTCGGAGCAAAATGAAAAAGCTATGACAACTTTGACCGAGCACATCGCACAACTTGAGCAACAGCTAAAGTAAGAAGTGGAGAACAATATCAAACTAGAGCAGTACACACGCAGAGAGAATTTGCGATTTAACAACATAAAGGAATCAAAAGGTGAAGACTGCAAGTCTGTTATAACCAACATCATTCAGTACGAGTTGGGCGCAGATGTAAGACAGATCCGTTTTCATGCAGTACATCGGGTAGGGAAAAGAGTGGCAAGTAAAAATAGGCCTATAATTGCTCGTTTCGTAAGCCGAGAAGACAGAGATACGGTATGGTCCAAGAAAGATAAGATGAAGCAGTCTTCTAGATATACCGACGCCTACATAACAGAGGATTACGCGCGAGCTATTCAGTTTGAAAGAAGAGCTTTAATCAAAGCTATGATGAAAGCAAGGGATGAACAGGGAATTCAAAATGCAACTGTCAGAGGCCGTTACCTAATCATAAACGAGCGTTATGATCACAAATCTATCCCTGAGTACCTAAAGTAAAACGCTTTTTACAAACTGCTTAACTCCATGAACCTCGGAACATTATTTTCATTATGTCATATGCAAATTTTAGGGCAAGAAGACCAACTCGCAACTGGTGTTGATGGCGGATGAAGTTTCCTAACACTGTTGGGAATATGGTCTCATAAAACGGGATCTTAATTAATTAACACCTTTACGTTTTTGTTTTCTTTTTATGTACTGTGCCTGATATCTCGATTAGGTCCAAACTTTTGTTTGTTTAATTTCTCCATGAGTTTTCTTTTTGTGCCTCAGGTTGGCGAAATGCTTTTTCACTGCTTTAGTTTGAGTGTCTCTGTATTTTTTTTGCTTGTTTATTGGCTTTTCTGCCTCAGGTAATTACTTTCCTTCTGAAAATTTAACACTTACTCAGTATTTAATGGGCGGTCGTTGCATGGCCTTGGCGATAAGGCGTGAAGGATTTTTTTCAAAAACACCGCCACAAGATTAACATGGCTTTGACAATAGCTTCTTTCAATGTTCGGGGACTAAGAGATAACGCAAAACGAAGGGAAGTGTTCAATTGGCTTCGATCGAAAAAGTTTTCAATTTGCATGTTACAAGAAGTTCACTGCACTGAAAACACTAACCACGCATGGTCTGCTGAGTGGGGCTACCAAACTATTTTTAGTGCGTACGAAAGTAATAAAGCTGGGGTATGCATACTTTTTAATAACAATTTTAGTTTGCAAATTGAAAGAACTTTCGTTGACCCCCTCAGGGTGCTTTATAATTTGCGACATAAAGGCCAATGACAGAAGTTTAACCTTAGCTAACATTGCTGCCCCAAATGATGACAACCCAGCTTTCTTTTTAGATTGGTTTGGACACCTTGATGACTTCAAATGTGACAATATTATCACAGCAGGTGATTTCAACCTTGTACTTGATAAATCGGGCGGTCTCCCAAAAACGCATCAAAACTGTCTTAAAATCATCAAGGAGTTCTCTGAGAAACTTGATCTAGTTGATATATGGAGAACTTTGCACCCGGAAACTAGCAGGTACACGTGGAGACGACGCAGCTGTAACGTACAGTGCAGGCTCGACTTTTTCTTGATTAGCCAAAGTGTTGCTAATATTACAGCCCTCTCTGATATCCACCCAGGATACAAATCAGATCACTCTATGATAATATTAAAATTATCGCTGCACTCAAATTCTAAGGGACCGGGACTTTGCAAATTAAATGCATCTTTTTTGACTGAACTCGATTACATCAACCAAATTAAGGAGACTATTCAGGAAACGCTTGATGAATACAGAGATGATGACTTCGTCAACCCCTCACTTCTTTGGGAAATGATTAAACTAAAAGTTCGTGAAAAATCATTATCTTATGCAAAGCACAGGAAGAAACAAACAAAACAACATTAAATGGAGTTAGAACAATCAATAGTCAAATTAGAGGAGAAACTCGACAATGGAAACCTCACTGAGTCACAAACCTCACACCTTGAGGATGAAATTAATAAACAAAAGCTCGAGTATGAAAAAATAATTGAATATCGTACAAAAGGCGCAATTTTGAGATCAAAAGCCAAATGGTACAATGAAGGAGAGAAGAATACAAAGTACTTTTAAGTCTAGAGAAAAGGCATTTTAAACAGAGCACAATAAGTCACATTAAGGTTAGTGATAACGCTTTCATCAACTCCGATGGAGATATTCTATGTGAGTGCACGTCTTTTTATAAGAACCTCTATGAATCTAAAGTCACGGTAACCAACTTTCTTGACTCGTCAGCTTTCTTTGACGGTGAAAACGATACGGCCCTTAAGGATTACGAAAGAAATGCATGTGAAGGAAAACTTAACGAAAAAGAGGCTCTAGATGCTTTGAAAACTATGGAACCTGAAAATACTCCAGGAACCGATGGCTTACCAGCTGAATTCTATAAAGTCTTTTGGAGAGACATATCTTCTACTTTAATCGACGCATTAAATTACGTTTACGAAACAGTTAAGCTTATTCCAAATTAAGCAATTAAGCTTATTCCAAAGAAAGACGCCGAGCCGTATTTTATTAAGAACTGGAGACCTTTAACACTGCTTAATTGCGACTATAAAATAGCGGCTACGGCAATTGCTGGCCGATTAAAAATTTTTCTTCCTAATCTAATAAACAGCGACCAAACTGGCTTTATAAAAGACAGATTCATAAGTGAAAACATTAGACTATTACAAAGTATCATTTGTTATCTTCTTTGTGTGAGTGTTCATGACTTCCTGATGATACTTCTTTCTAAGGCTTACCATTGTACGTAAAACACAGACGTAGCGAGGCAAGCTACAGCTCCGGCGAATCTCATCGTAGATGGAATTGATCTCGCGTTTTAGATATGCACTCTGTCTGATCTTTCCATTTAGTTCCTCAGAGATGACATTCCTTGTAAAGGTTTCAGAAGACTGCTTCCATTTAGAGCGCCTTGCTTTGTCGACTTTAGCAAACGTTGGAGTTAAGTCGAAGTTCTTACAGAGTCTGAGGAATTCGATTGAGCCATCGCAGTTAATCTGCTTCTTACTACATTGTTCGAGTCTCCTGAACAAATGTAGTTGATTATCGCGTTTTAAGATTCTTATCAATAAAGATTTGGTAATGCAAAGACAGGCAAAAATTAACGATAAAAACCGACGTTTCGGTGTCTTCATGACGCCATTGTCAAGGAGAAATAAAAATTACATAGTTTGCGGCGAGGTGTAACATGAAATTAGCATACAGTGTTTGAAGCTAATTATATAAATACTTTTGCGCGAATTGAATCGCTTTGCACGTTCAGAGTGGGTTTTAGGTCTCTGATGAAAAGCATTTCATTCACCAAACAATCAAACTTATTTCTACACTTTTTCAGAATGCTAAAACGCCTCAGTAGGTCTTTTGGGACTTCGCCGTGCTGTTCGTGATAGTGTTTATATACAGAAGATGCCTTTTGTTTATGTCCATCCACACGTGTGTGTAAGTGTCCACGCGTATAGCCCACATAACCTGCATCACACAGGTCACATTGAAAACGATAAACGACGCGTTGTTGGTTGACGATCTGTGGCTTAGTTTCGCGTACTTTAAGATCTTGGCCAATTTTTCGGCTAACGAATACTGGCTGGACAGTTGTCTGCACCTTTATGCTGAGATTCTTGAGCTCTTTCTTAACATAATTTGCTGATTCCTGGTCTTTAAACGGTATGACCACACGAACAATGGCTCTTGGTTGTTTGGGCGTCTGTGAGGGCTGCTTATCAACGATTCTAGAATGTAAGAAGGTGTTAATGGTGGAATTTACCAAGCGAAACGAAACGTCGGTTTTTATCGTTAATTTTTGCCTGTCTTTGCATTACCAAATCTTTATTGATAAGAATCTTAAAACGCGATAATCAACTACATTTGTTCAGGAGACTCGAACAATGTAGTAAGAAGCAGATTAACTGCGATGGCTCAATCGAATTCCTCAGACTCTGTAAGAACTTCGACTTAACTCCAACGTTTGCTAAAGTCGACAAAGCAAGGCGCTCTAAATGGAAGCAGTCTTCTGAAACCTTTACAAGGAATGTCATCTCTGAGGAACTAAATGGAAAGATCAGACAGAGTGCATATCTAAAACGCGAGATCAATTCCATCTACGATGAGATTCGCCGGAGCTGTAGCTTGCCTCGCTACGTCTGTGTTTTACGTACAATGGTAAGCCTTAGAAAGAAGTATCATCAGGAAGTCATGAACACTCACACAAAGAAGATCTTACGGTTGCTCAACATCGAAATAGACGTTGATGAACATATTTTAAACCTGTCATCCTACAACCTCTCCTTTTTCCAGAAACTGGTCCTTTGCCGAGGATTGAAATTTGCTATTCCTCAACGTGTGTCTGCCATAGATGTGAAAGCAAGCTTTGAAAAAGCTTATTGGAGCCTTGAACCCCACCTCAATAGTGATAATTTAAAGGAACTATCTGCGGCAACGTTACGTTCCGTTGCACTAAATTACATCGAGCGCAAGAGTCCGAAACCTCCAAAGACACTGCTGAGAGCTATCGAGGAGTTAAAAGAACGCGACGACATCGTTATCACGAAACCCGACAAAGGGTCTGGTGTTGTGGTCTTGGACAAAACCGAATACTTACGATTACTATCTGAAGCCTCAATCAATGATACAAGCAAGTTCTGTGCGGTTCCCCTGGAGAAACCCAAGACCAGGGGCAGACCACCCAAACATTACCACCCGCTACTACAAAAGGAGAAGATCCTAGATTCCATTGTTCGTAGAATTCTGCCAAAGACCATTGCAGACTCTGTGAACCCTTCAGGTTCCAGATTGGCACATTTATACGGGTTGCCGAAAACCCACAAAGAACAATTGGCTATGAGGCCTATATTATCAGCGACCGACACGTACAATTATCCCCTGGCTAAATGGCTCGACGAGAAATTGAAGCCCTTGTCACTTAATCAGTATACAGTTACTGATATTTTTGATTTCACAAATGAGATTCACGAGCTTAAGATCAACGAGGGTGAAATCTTGGTTTCGTATGATGTCTCCTCGTTATTCACAAACGTGCCTTTGGATGAAACAATAGAGATCCTGGTCAACAGAGCCTTTACAAACAATTGGTTCAATACAACGCACAATCTTGCCCTTACCAGAACGGATCTTGTCGATCTCCTAAGCGTAGCCACTAAAGGCCAACTGTTTCAGTTTGACGGAGCTCTTTACGAACAGACAGATGGCGTTGCTATGGGGTCCCCTCTCGGGCCCTTATTAGCTAACGTTTTCATGTCATCCATCGAAGATACCCTCCAGCGGCAAGGAAAACTACCATCCTTTTACCGTCGATATGTTGATGACACGCTCACTGTAATGTCTGATTTAGCAACAGCAACTACTTTCCTGCATACCCTCAACAGCGCCCACACTTCGGTCAAATTCACCATGGAGGTGGAAAAGAACGGCAAGCTTCCTTTCCTTGGCACCGAATTACTCAACCATGCACCTCGGATTGAAACCAAGGTTTATGTGAAACCCACAAACACGGGGCTACTATTACACTATCAAAGCCATGTAGACAATCGCTACAAACGGAGCTTACTGACAACCATGCTTGATCGCGCACACCGATTATCTTCCTCCTGGACCTTTTTCTCTGAAGAGTGTGATCGCCTAAAGAAAGTTTTCGCACACCTTAAATACCCGGAACGCTTGGTAAATTCCACCATTAACACCTTCTTACATTCTAGAATCGTTGATAAGCAGCCCTCACAGACGCCCAAACAACCAAGAGCCATTGTTCGTGTGGTCATACCGTTTAAAGACCAGGAATCAGCAAATTATGTTAAGAAAGAGCTCAAGAATCTCAGCATAAAGGTGCAGACAACTGTCCAGCCAGTATTCGTTAGCCGAAAAATTGGCCAAGATCTTAAAGTACGCGAAACTAAGCCACAGATCGTCAACCAACAACGCGTCGTTTATCGTTTTCAATGTGACCTGTGTGATGCAGGTTATGTGGGCTATACGCGTGGACACTTACACACACGTGTGGATGGACATAAACAAAAGGCATCTTCTGTATATAAACACTATCACGAACAGCACGGCGAAGTCCCAAAAGACCTACTGAGGCGTTTTAGCATTCTGAAAAAGTGTAGAAATAAGTTTGATTGTTTGGTGAATGAAATGCTTTTCATCAGAGACCTAAAACCCACTCTGAACGTGCAAAGCGATTCAATTCGCGCAAAAGTATTTATATAATTAGCTTCAAACACTGTATGCTAATTTCATGTTACACCTCGCCGCAAACTATGTAATTTTTATTTCTCCTTGACAATGGCGTCATGAAGACACCGAAACGTCGGTTTTTATCGTTAATTTTTGCCTGTCTTTGCATTACCAAATCTTTATTGATAAGAATCTTAAAACGCGATAATCAACTACATTTGTTCAGGAGACTCGAACAATGTAGTAAGAAGCAGATTAACTGCGATGGCTCAATCGAATTCCTCAGACTCTGTAAGAACTTCGACTTAACTCCAACGTTTGCTAAAGTCGACAAAGCAAGGCGCTCTAAATGGAAGCAGTCTTCTGAAACCTTTACAAGGAATGTCATCTCTGAGGAACTAAATGGAAAGATCAGACAGAGTGCATATCTAAAACGCGAGATCAATTCCATCTACGATGAGATTCGCCGGAGCTGTAGCTTGCCTCGCTACGTCTGTGTTTTACGTACAATGGTAAGCCTTAGAAAGAAGTATCATCAGGAAGTCATGAACACTCACACAAAGAAGATCTTACGGTTGCTCAACATCGAAATAGACGTTGATGAACATATTTTAAACCTATCATTTGTTATGCAAAAGAAAAAAATATGCCAGGACTACTTTTGTTTCTTGATTTTGAAAAAGCTTTTGACACAATAGAATGGACTTTCATTAAAAAAGCTCTTAACTATTTTGGTTTTGGCACTAGTTTAATACAATGGTTCACAATTTTTTACTGCTGTCCAGAGAGCTGCATCTTAAATAACGGATGGACGAGTGACTTTTTTGAAATCCGAAGAGGTGTTAGGCAGGGTTGTCCTCTCTTACCCTATTTGTTCGTTTTAGCGGTTAAAATGTTAGTCAAGGAAATCCGCAGAAATAAAAAAATTAGTGGTTTTCTGATAAATAATGAAGAAATAAAGTTAAGTCAATATGCTGATGACACAACGTTAATACTCAAGGGATTCTCCAAAAGCTTGCCTTCAAACTCTGGACGACTTTTACAAAGTTTCGGGTTTGAAATTGAATGATAAAAAAACAGAGCACTATGGATTGGAGCAAAATGTGGGAGCAGAGATGTTCCTTTTCCTGAGAGGAATTTTAAATGGCCAAAAAAACAAAGCGAAAACTCTAGGAATCTGGCTTTCAGTTCACCCGGAGGAAACCACTGATTTAAATTACGACCAAAAACTTGTAAAGGTCAGGAATATATTAAGCAGCTGGAACTACCGCAGACTGACACTGATGGGTAAAATAGCAGTACTTAAAAGCTTTGTTGTCTCGCAACTTGTTTATGTCTTATCACCGCTACCTTTAAATGTAAAGGCTATTAAAGAAGTAAACAAACTTTTTTTCGCCTTCCTGTGGAATGGAAAAGGAGACAAACTTAAGCGGCGAAACACTATCATTAATGACTATCCAAACGGGGGCCTTAAAATGATAGATAATGTTTCTTTCAGTAAGTCCTTGAAAGCCACCAGGATAAAAAAATATTTGGATGCAGAAAACCGAGGAAAATGGAAACATTTGAAGGACGATTCCAATAATTTTCTTTCTCTCACAGAATTGCAGACTAGGTACGGAATAACAGTTTGCCCTCTTAAGTACTGCGGAATCCACAATTAAACTCTTATGGAAAACACATCAAAACAGCTTTGTACCCAATGATCCTAAAAACGAGTATGAACGTCTTACAACTAAACAACTGAAAGCTCAAAAAGGAAACAAACTAGTTTACACAAAACTTATATCCAGGAAAATTGTACCTCCTAGGCAGGCTCAGCAGAAATGGGTAACGGAATGCGGCATAGAAGACGAAGAATGTATTAAGTGGCATGATACTTAACAACTAGCTTTTAAGTGCTGTATACAAGTACAAGACTTCTCGAATTCCAGTTCAAGGTTTTGCACAGACGAATAGCAACTAACGAATTCTGAACCAGAAAAACTTAGTCACCTCTTTTGGTCCTGTCCCAGGGTGACCGCTTTTTGGACCTTCTTAATACAACGCTTTATTTCATCTCAGATTATTCCAGAAAACTACCAATTCAATCTTCTTATAGCATTAGGTTTGATGCCAGACTCCTCCAAAAATCATTGTCAAATGAATTTTTGCCTCCTTTTAGCAAGACATTATATCTGGATTTGTAAAAACAATAAAACGCTACCAAAGGTAGAAGGCTTTTTCAGATATCTTAAGTCGACCTATCTATTTGAACAAAAGGCTGCAGGCACCTTACAAACGAAATGGGAATTACTGAAAACTTTAATTTAGGAAACCGCTCTTTTTTCTTGCTTCTTTTACTTTGATAAGTCCCTAAACCAACAAATCCTTCACCGCCTTTTCGCAACAGCCTTGCAACCGACAGCCCTTAAACTTTAATGCTTTGATTTTCTGTTCAGTATGGGAAGCAATGTATACTGTTTTACTGTAAATATGTAAATATGTCTATCCTGTAAGTAAGTTGTTTGTTTTGTGTGTGTGTGTGTGGAATAAAAAAATAAAAATGAAAATAAATAAATAAATAAATAAAAAGATCTTAGTTTTCGAGATTTGGAAGGGATCTTGGGTCTTAGTTTTTGAAATTTACAGGGGCTCTTAGGTCTTAGTTTTCGAGACACCCCAATATCCAGCCATCTTGACCGAACAAGCTTGGTCAAGATGGCAAGATAGCTCCATCTTGCCCGCTCGGGTAGCCAATCACAGCCCGGGATTTGGTTCATCTTGCCCGCTCACGGAGCTAGTCATATATATAATAGAAACCGTTTGTAACTTTTATTTGGCGTAATTTTGGCCTGATTTCGGGTTCGCGTAGCATTACTAGTGTACTTCCGGTGTTAATTCCATTTATGGACTCCCGCTGCTCATTAGCAAAGACCGCCTCCCGCCCAAACAACATGTCTCTGATTGGTCCATTGGTCCAAATCTGGCCTTATGATTGGCAAAGAGCTACATAAGCGGAGTACACTACTGACAGTAATATCGTTGATGAGGAAGAGACAAAGCGCCACCGCAGTTAGCATCTGAAATTCTTTTTATCGTTGGATGCCGATCTCGGTTCGAAAGGACGATCCATTTCAATGGAAGATTTATACAACAACTAATGATCAAAGGTTCGGCTGCCTCGATGTGAGAGGTGCTTATCAACCGACTGGAACGGCGGCGATCGAAACTTACCATTCACAGCGGATCATCATGCCATAAAAGGTTACTTGCAACCATCGGACCGCATCGTCTGTTGAAGCCCATCATCATGCAGTCGAAACGTCACAATTCTCATCACGATAATGCTTTACTATTATTGTACGTTATCACCATGATCAACAACTATCGTCTTCGCGAGATACGCGTAGGAAGTGGTGAAGAGTCCTGAACATAAGAAGAAAATCAAATCTACCCCTCCCCCTTTCTACCGAGTAAACTGGCGAAGATGTCGGTGACGTCACCTATTGTCATTAATGTGCCAACCAGAGGCTCATTGGCTGTCGAAACAAACGGTCATTGTTTCTGTGGTTGGCACATTTGAATAACAGAAACAATGTTTGTAAACAGATATTTTCCCTATATCTGCACTGCTGGAACGGCCAGCTAGGCTTCGAACTTATGACCACCGTCTGGTCACACTGAGCTGGGCACTTTTCGTGGTAAAGGCAAATTTAGGTTTACAAGCTTCTTTTGTCACGAAATTCTGAATACACAAGCACATCTAAACCTTCTAAATTTGGCTTTGGTGCGTCGTTATAAACAACGTGTTTGTGAATTTCTCATTACATGTCGAAACTCTTTGTTCACAGGTTATTTGTAAGGACCTAGATAAAAAACGTTTTGTTGTTAAGATCTCGTGGTCTTTGTGATGAGAAACAACGTGTGAAGAACTGTTAAAAGATCAGTTATTGGTATTCTCATTTGGCCATAAAGGCGGTTGCGGTTTTAAGGAGAAAAAGAAAGCAGTTAGCGGACTAAAAAGAGAGGCATTTTGCGGATTGTGCGACCCCCTATAACAGACCCTCATCTTAGGGTGTTTGCGCGAAGGAGGATTCCTTTATCTTTTTTGAGTTGGATGTTTAGCAATTTTGAGAAATTTGGTTGTCACACGCAACTCGATTGTCGACGATAGAAACAGACTGCTTAAGTAAAAAAATCACAAAAGTATTCGCGGATCTTTTTATTTCCTTTATTCCAACCATATTCCAATAGCTAAAATATAAAGAGAGGATATTATATGAATATACACATTTTGCCAAAAAACGAGGTTGATGCGAACGCCTTCGTAAGCAGTTATCCAGATTTCCGGTGTTGCATTAGAACCGACAACGCACAAAACGGGATTCTGGACAACCGATCCTCGGATCTTTCCCCTGTGCGTTAAATAGAAGAGCTCTGGAATGAGATTATAAAATGGCGGAAGTTTGTAGTTTGCGCCTGCGCAAATGCAGGGGAAGCAAGTTTTATGAACGACGGAAAAGACAACGGACAGCCCCGAAACCTTATGCCTGGCTCGAGGTATCAGTTGTTTTGCAAACGTTTTCATGAAATCAGAAATTTAATCTCAATAATCTCGACCCAAGGCCTCTTCCCTTTAGTCCATGTCTAAGGGCCTTTACTGCCAAGAATGAATAGGATTTAGAAACAGGTGGCGGCAGACGTGGCGGCGTAGTTCAACCAATGCGCATGCTCAAACATCTTGCCGCAAACAACCGTTCTTCTCATCTGAGGTTCAAATTCCATCAAGGTTCCATTTTTGTTATCCTTTGTTTTTTGTTTGGTCTGAACTTGCTCAAATTTCACACCGCTTCAGTTGCAAAGGCCTCAAGTTACAAAAGAACTGTTCCAAATGCTTAAAATATAATTTATTCACATTAATGGAAATGATATCATTTGTCTACAAAAGGCGCTCTAACACTCCTCTTAAGGACGTTCGCGCCCATTGCTACTGCGCATTTTTCCGCGCATGTCACGCACACGTCATGCATCGCAGACCACGAGGGTAAACAAACATGGAATCGAGCCTGTGTTTGATCCTCGGTTGGGCAAAGGGTCGCTTGTGGCATCATGGGATAGCTATGGACCCAAGTCTTCTCGGAAATGTCACGCAATAACGTGACAGTGCGAATAGACAATCGCTTTGAGAACTTCGCAGCGATTTTACTCCCGGTGACCCCCATTTTTCTTTCCGTAGATCACTTCCTTTCCCGATTTTGTCCAATTTAACAAAAAACAAAAAAATCTGTACGTGAGAAGTTACAAATATTTCGCCTTTTATGCTCTCGTGCGACCGAAGTTTTCTTTCTTAGACTAGTATGTATCGTTTTTCAAGGTCTATTTCACCTCAGAAAAAGACATCAGCTGCAAAAGTTTATTAAGTTATATTAGTTATGTTGAATTGAGTACGTTTACCTGATCTAAATTTCACTAATGTAGCTTTTTTCTTGCTGACAGTTGTAAGCTAAGATCGTCGTAAAATAACGCAAGCTTCAAAACGTGCACCTCATGATCTCGAAAACGAGCACGGTGACCCCAATTTTTTTGCCTTTCTGCGTGGCAAGTTTTAAAAAAATCTGTACGTGGGAACATTTTGGGCGCGAACGTCCTCAAGACTACAGACTGCGATTTTTTTGCACAAACGAGCATAAACTATTAGCCCGACTCTTCTAAACGTAACTTCGTGGTATGTTCGGTCAGTGATGCATTCCGACGAAAAAAAGGCAACGCAACAAGTATCAAAAGGTTTGAACATGATACAAACAGGTTCTGCACTTTATAGTAAAAAGCTACAGGTAGTAGTAGTTCCATGTCAAGGGCTTCTTAACCAAAATCCGTAGAAAGCGACAACTACTTAAACTGCGCATGCAAACGCTCGTCAGTAATTTATTATCCAGAACTTGTACTGCTAAGTTAAAGTAAAACATTTCAAATCGTCCATTCTATCTATTTCTAACGCCCTAAGCAAGAAACGTTAACTTAAAACGTCATCGTTTCCGATGCTTTCCGCGTTTTTTTCCTCGCTTTTCCTGTTTCACGAGGTTAACATCTTCAAGCCGTATTTCATCTGAATCTTCTTCATTTTCCTGGAGACTTTCCTCTGTTTCCTCGTAATCTTCGTGTCCATGTGCTACGGAATCTGATTTGGCTAAGTAAAAATTCAAAGATGTCACATTCATGTTCTTTTGGCTTGCAACCGTCCGTGGGGATTAACAAGCAAGCGAGGACCGGTTAATGCGACACTGAAGAGTGGTAAAGTCGACAGACTGGCAAAAGGCACCTGACTTTACTTTAAACGAACTTAAAGAAATACCAGTCCTTATTTTCCGGACTAAGAAGTTCTGTCCGGTTGGAACCATAGCTCTCAGTGCTCCAAGGGCACGGAGGAGGATACTCAGTGACCAAGCGATAGAAACTCTATTACTGCTCGATCACCGGTGTATAGAAAAATTAGGTTGAGATAAATCATCATTATCATCGTCTTTATCGTTACTAAATTATTAAATATGTAATGGCAAATTTGAGCCTAGTGAAAAAATCTTATCCATCCTGGGCAGCACGTTAACTCATTATCCCTTAAGTATCCGCTTGCGTCGGAACCTCACACCCGATGGCTAGGAAGACAACCCCCTCTTAAAAAAACAAAACAAAATCAGTTTGTGAACAGAATGTTGAGTCGAGGAAATGGTCTCTTCATCAAGTGTAATATATTAAGGTTGAGAAAAAGATATACCTATAATTGCGAGAAGAGGAACGCTTTCAGTCTCGGGGTATAAAAGAAACATTTTCACTCACTTAGGATTTCGATCACAGCTAGCGGAATAAAAACATGAGGAACTCGAAATTAAAAGTAAACCATTCTTATAGCCGGCCTACTTGAATTAGTGACTATTTTGATTTAAGTATCGATTGTTGTCCTTCAGAGCGAGGCCTATAACTTCAGGCTTTGTTTTTCAAGCAAAGTTTTAGATGATTGGTCGTTGAGCTTATGTGTGTCGTCAATGGGAAGCATCGATTTATTTGCCTACATACCTTGTTCAGTTTTCTCCAATTCAGCTTTGAACTCTTTCACTGCCTCCAAAAGTAATGTGGTATTAGTCCAGCGGCGGTTCGATTCTATTTTCTTCACTTCAGAAAGAAGACAATCACGACACCTTTCTAGACGTTCGAAGTCGAGAGTTACATCCTCCATTTGTTTCCTCTCGGCAAATAAGTCGTCTCCCAGTTGCATTAAATAAGGATAAATCTCTGCCACATACAGATTTCTGAAACTTTGGAATTGCTCTAACTTTTCTAAATGGCCTTGGGACCTTTGGTGGGTCTCAGCTGTCTCTGCCACCCCTTCTGAGTGTATCAACTCTGCTTGGAAGAGTGGGCTTCTCTCTTCGAGATTGTCTAGCCAGAGAAAATAAATTGAAAAGATAATAGTATGTGTTTTATTGTGGTGATGCAGCTTTTTATTTACTGAGAAGACAACTGGAACATACAGGCTCAGGGGCGGATCTAGGGGAGGAGTGCAGGAGGTGGGCACTTCCCCCCCCCCCCCCCTCCCCCAGCCGTAAGTTAAGACATTTCTTAGGTGTGCACTCCCTTATAAGAAAAATCCTGGATCCGCCCCTGATGTAGGCTCCATTACCAGCTGCTGTTTCGGGAAATGAGCCAGCGCTCACTGCTGAAAGCACAACTGGACGCGTGAGATGAGCCATTGTTGGTCTCCCCCAATCTGAAACCTGCCGGCTCAAATCGCACAGGGATAAATTATATTTTTTGGAGGAATTGTGGCTGCGAAGGTTTTCTTTGACCCGACCCGTGTTCGAGTTACAGTGCTTTTAAGGTGTGAAACAACCAAGATTTCGACAACTGAAATTTTAAGAGAAGCTGGAGTATGGCATTGTGTCGTTTTCTACGTCACAGACACAATCTATCGCTCACGCGTCCTACCAGCCGTCTCTTCTCGGGGAGGACACCAGAACTCGAGTGAGCGGCGGAAATCGAGCCTACCCCTGAGGCTGAGAAAGTTTTCTCTCTCAACTAGGTATTGCATGCGGTAAGTTAAGAAAGCGAGGGGAATTTCACTGGTGTTATGAAGACAATTTTTTTTTTGTCATTCATAAAAATACATAACTTGTCAATCCCTGACACAAACAAAATAAATGTGTTGTCACCTTTGTTATCTTCTTGGTTCTGAAGCGGGTGGTCGTCCGCCAGTGTTTTGAAGGTCGTTCCACAGATTCCACAACCTGTCATGTCGATACTGAACCTGGAGAAGTGTTCCTCTAATACATCCCTTGAACTCGAGATTTGCTCCTCAACGGACACCTGCGCGCGTACCCTTTGAGTTGTCAAGGTTTCAGCTTCCTCCATATCACTTATGTTTGATCGAGCTTCATCTCTATCTCGTCTCTCTTCAGCTGTTAACTCTACTTCCATGCTTTCCTCAGGTTCGTCCAGATTTGCTCCTTCAAAATTTGTTTCTTGGAGGTCAGAATCAACTTCTTGAACTTTTGGGTCACTTTGTTCCACTTTCCTTTTTAGGATGGAGACGTCAATGGAAAAATTCGAAGGATAGTCACTAGGATTAGATGGCCCATCGAACCAGAGTTTGCCCTTACTCCAACGAAGGTCCAATAGCTCCTCGCCTCGGTTTTCCAGCAACCACGTTTTCAGTATTTTGACAACGTCAGAGTAGCCCTCTGCCTCTTGGATGCTCTTTAATACGGGCTTGAGGTGGCTTGGCAAACTCGGGTTTGGATCAAGGATGAGCAATCTTAGAAGTAAAACTTCTTCTGCAGAAGTGGGAATTCCTTCACCACAATTGCAAAGCATCGTGAGAAAGAGCATCAAGGCTCTCTCGGCTTCTTCTACAGTGGAATTCTTTAAAGAAAGAGCGTGTCCAATAACGTCAAATGATGAACTTACCTCACCGCATGTCAGCTTTACCAAGTAGTTCAAAATTGAGGTAATAGCATTTTTAAGTCGCTCTTTGTTTGGTTCTTGTCTTGCATTTTCATCGACTGCTTGGTACAACGTCAAAGTTCCCTTGTCCACGCCAGGTCTGAAGCTGTCCCAGAACTTAACCATGGTTAGATAGCTCCTTGGTAAGCAAACCGAGTATCGGTGCTCTAAACACAGTCTGGCGTACAGTGCGAGACAGGCGGTCATCTGGTGCTCTAAGATCATCACGGTGTTGGCAATGGACGGAAACATTACAGAGCTTCGTTTGGCTGTAAGGGTCAGGAAACGTCTTATTATCAGATGGGCCGCATTTTCCACATCACCATACACGTACAACCTATTCAAGCCGCGCTCCCACCAGTGCAGATAACTTTCGTAAACGGAACTGCTTCCTTGACTTCTAACCATTCCATATTTCTTCAGCAGAACCTTAAAATCCTCCGACGTTTTGGTCATCTTTTCGAAAGCATCGTCCTCTTTACAGATCAATCGCACCATATTTGGAGAAGAATCAGTCAAGTGTAGCAAGCATGACACTTTCAGGAAGTTGTTTGTATCCGAGAGCCGATTCACTGTTTTAGTCCATAAGTGGTATGCGAATCGTAAAAGTCGATTCTTCACTGCTTTTGTCTTCCTGATGCTACCGACGTTTGGAAGATGATGTTCTCTGCACCCAGACAAAGGAAACAAGAAATCATAAAAATGCTGACATGAAAGAAATTCCTCGATACTCTCATCGTTAAGATCGCAAGCGTCTTTCACGCCTTTGTTTGACGAAATGTCTAAAATGCCTCGTTGGATAACAGATTCCAAGTAAACAAAATTGAATGTAGCATGAAAGCGTTTGTCGAAGAGATCTTTGGAATCCTCATGTTCGAATTCACAACAACAAGGTTTTCCGTCTGTAACCTTTCTGCAGACAGAATTTCTCGAGAAGGACTTTCCTAACATCTTGCGGATCATTTGTTTTAGCAAAACACAATTTTGAATGAGGAAACGTGCAACCTTCAAGCGGGCATTAGCTGAATCGATCGTGGCCTCCGTTTTTGAAACATTGCTCTTCATAAATTCAGGGTCCACTTTGGAGAACCTTCCTCCACGCTCGTTAAAATACACCATACTGTGCGCGACGCCTGTTGTAAAAATTCCGAAATGCTTTTCACATTGTTCTACTTCATAGCGTTCCTCATTGGTTAGCTGAGAAGGACGTTTGTACAAGAGGTTAATGAGACGAAGTAATCTCTCTAATGACCGGACAACAATCCACTGACTAAATCTTTCTGGGGGTGAGTAATTTGTCGATTTTAACAACTCCGTTACACTCTCAACTTCCCCACAGCAGTTTTGGCATTTGTCAAACAATCTGCCGGCCTCTTGGAACTTTTGAGCATCCTTGGACAGTTTTCCAAGAAGGAGAAGTACTTCCGCCTGTCCATTGATGTCATCGCAACTCTGGTAGTTCTCCAGAGCTCGTTGGAGAATTTGTCGAACGTCAGTTTGAGCGACCTTGCTCGTTCGAGCCAGGGACATTAAACAATCAGCAGAAAACCTAGGATCATTAGAATACTCCATTGCTTCTTGAAATCTTCCCATGTCCCTCAGAAACTGAGCTGCCTCCTCTCTCTTTCCTTCCTTTTCCATGGTCTTTGCTGCCTCACTGATGCAACCTCTTTTCTTCAAAAACGTAATACGATCAGCTGACGGAAGGTGTTGCAAAACTTCATACATTTCTTCTATGTTCCCTCGATTAAAGTGTTTGTCTGCCAGTAGGTGACACAGCCTCTCAGCAGTCCGGGTTGATTTTGGTGGAATGACTCCCTGTAGGCTTTCTGGACCGCTACTCGAAGAAAGGATGTTGAACCGTTCAAGAACTTTTAAGGCTTCGTCAAAATGGCCTGCACGACACAAGGTCTCGATTGCATCGCGATAGTTGTTCTGTGATTCGTAGCACCTACTCGAGTCAATCGGAAGCCCCTTCTTCTTGAAGAGTCTAGCAGCCTCTTGAAGCTGTAAGAAAAGTAAGGAATACAATTTGGCCATTCAATACAACAGCTACACAAATTACATTTGATAAGTTCCTTAAGCTAAATAAAACCCATGAATTGAACTTACCTTCCCCGGCATTTTCTCGTAGAGCTTTGCCAGCAAAATAAATTCCTGGGAATTATTAAGACAAATCCCAGCTTCCTCAGGCATGCCACATTTCAAAAAGCTTTCACTAGCCTTGAGAAATTCATCACGCATCCGTTCTTTACTGGTGTAACGAAACGTAATGGCTTCTGCTGCCTGTATCCGTGCTTTACATTTCTCAACCATTGATTTGTCACCAGCACGTCTGAAACACTGCATTGCCAATGCCCACAGTCCTTTCTTGTAAAAGCGATGGCCTCCTTTTTGCCATTCCTCTGGTGTTGACTTCGTAGCAAACATTCGGGGCAATTCTGTTCCTTCGTCATTTTCTGATAAGGAAACGACTTTAACGAGGTCAAGTCGTCGAAAATATTCGAATACCGGTGCTCGAGCGTCTTCGTCTTCGTCAAAGAACCAGACGTTCACTCTTGCTCGAGTGATCGCCGTGTACAAATACTTGAACTCAGAGTTCAGAACCTTGTGCTTTTCTGGATCAAATTTCAGGGGACGCGAATGGTGAACGGCAACTTCGTCCTCAGTTATTTCCGCCAGCCAAGTTGGAGCCAAAGCATTTGCTTTGCTTTGATTCTCAAGATAACTTGTCACAACTCGCCATTCTTTTCTAGCCTAACAAAAACACAAGGCCATCAGCAAGAATAATTAACTTGGAGTAATCATGCAAGGATTAAAGTGCGTCTCCTCAGACCCCTCATTTGTAATAGGAGGCCTAAGGTGAAGGACTCTTTAATACAAATCCTTTCCCTATCTTCATATTTTACGTATTTTATGTATGGTGATGGTTCTTTCACTGAGAACATAAGTCCCAGGTTTCCTGTTTCTTTTAATTCGATGAATATCGTTCATCTATGGCTGCGACGCAGCCGTCAATCAGGAATGAAACGAAGCTGAAGGAAGCCTGTGATGGCCTAATGATCATAACCATTCTGGGGACAAAACAGCGGAGGAACTTTCGTGGCATTTAAAACTGAAGGAGTGGAACTACTTGTAAATGCCACGTCTTTACGTAGCTTCAAACATTTAAGATTGAAAATAACTCGGGCGGTAAAAAAACTGACACTAAATGCATCAACGTTACAAGCCAGCTAGTCAACATGGTACACTTATGTCAATTTGATGATCGACCACTGGTAAGTGTTTACATTAGTTATTTCTCAAAGGTATCCGTAAGGGTGGTCCATGGAAGTTCCAGTAAGGTGGTCAGTGGACCAGTACGGGTCCGATGGTCCATGGAGCCTGAGTGTCAGCCTTTTCGGGTCATGGTTTAGCTATGGTTTAGGGTTATTTGCTTAACGCGACTTGCTATTTTGTTAATTGCAAAGTTTCAAGATGGTGCTGTTTTCACTTGGAAGGGCACAAATTTGAAGACAAAGCTACCAAGTGTTTCCGAAAGAAAAGGCTGCAACGTTGAACTCTTTCATGTTTTCTTTTAACAGCAATCGTAGTTTGAGTTCCTGGGTTATTTTTCTTAAAACAGGCTATTTCTTTCTAAAACGAATTATGTTTAGCATAGCCGTGAGAGTTCACGTTTCACTCAGAAATAACTGGTCTTCTCTGTTAGTAATATGTAATGAATATTGAACTGATAGATAGTTCATGAGAAAGTAACCTACCTGAGAATCCTTGAAGAAGTTGTAAATCAGTACATCGTCAAACTCCAGGCCTTTGGCCTCGTAAATAGTCAGGACAAGTGCTTGCTTTAGCTCTTCTGGCATTGCTTTCCTGGCTTCATTCGACACTACAAGAACAACCTGATGGGCTCCAAACTCAATTTTCGAAGCCTGCCTTTGATTTCCCTGAAGAAGCAAAGCAAGGTCTGTTGGACTGCAAGATTTCAAAAGCACTGGTTTGGGTCCATAGAAAAGCCCTTCGTCCCTCTTAAGCTTGTCAAAGGATTCAGGGAAAAAACCCAGTAGTAAGTCTACGACACTTGAAGCTAGATGAAGAATGCCCGCGTGTGATCGATAGTTGTATGTCAGTTGATACAGCTTTTTTGGAACTCTTAATTTGAGACGGACGTCTTTCATAGCTGCTGCTTCTTTGGCGTGATGGAACAAGGTCTTCAGATCCTCAAAGCGGAATGCTATTCCTCTCATAATACTTTGTGCTGTGTCACCTGTGAAGAACATTTCGTTTGGTGAGCGACAGCATCGAATCAATAGAGACAACTCCGCTTGCGTGAAGTCTTGAGTTTCATCTACGTAAAACTCATGTACTGACCATTCAGGTGCAGGGATGCTCTGGAGGCGCTGATAGATGTTAAAAACCAAGTCTGCTTCATCAAACATCCTTTTCGATGAGAGAACGCGTTGATAAATAAGGAAGAGATTATAAACGACGCCTCTATCTGCCGTGAAGTTGCTCGCTTTTTTCTTGCCAAGAAGCATGTAGTCGTTTTCTGTGAGCACCCCTTTACCACCAAGCAGTGCCTCAGCAGAGCCTTTTATGAAGGATCTAATTTCCGTCCACACTAAAGTTGGATGGTAGCCGATCTTGGACGATTTGATCATTTGGGGCCAAATCTCGCTTTGGAAAACCTGATAAGTGATTTCCCTTCTCGGATCCCTTTCTCTTTTTTGATCTCCTGTTCTTTTTGTTCGCACTTCGTCGTCCTTAACATTTTCCGTCGATTCTTCGCCCTCCTCGTCACCACTTTCCTCATCCGTCTCTAAAGATGGAATCAACTGCAAAGGGTTATCTTCTTCTCCCCAGCCCTCAATTTTTCTAATTAAGCTACCATCTGGGGCGCGCCTAAAGAAGGGTTCACCCGGAAGAGAGGCATCAAGCAACAAGAGCCAATCCCGTGAGTTCACAAATAAGGGCCACTCCTCTTCATGAATGTCCTGAATCCTCCAGGGAATAGGGTGACCTTCAAAGTTAACGCGTGGTGTCTCTGCAGGGCAAGCACGACAAAGTTCCTTGAAATTCTTTTCGACTTCTCGACAAAGTACAGTATTCTTTGTTATAAACACTTGATGAAGATGTTCAAGGTTGGTGCTGCTTGTGTCTTGAAGACTTTGTTCCTTGAACTGAATTTCCTCGCTAGGTAGATGATGGGGGTATGAAGTACGTTTCTGCAAATGAGATTCTTCAGAATCTTCTCGTGCCTCCGAGGCTGTGGCAGATGCAGTCCAAACGTCAGCTTCCTGGCCCAGTGAGGTGTTTGATGCTGATGGGTGGTCTTTAATGCAAGTTCCCTGTTGGGTTGATTGTTTCCTCGTTTCTTCTTCTTCGTCGTCTTGGCATATATCTTCTTCCTGTGCCAAACACTTTGGAATGTAAGGACCAGCAGTGAGAGCCTTTTCCCAATAACGCTGAAAATGATTCCATAAGCGGTATAGACAACATGTGGTCTTTCCTGTGCCACTACGACCCAACAAGATAATAGGAGTTGATGGATCGGGTTGGAGGTTAACAATGGCATATTCGAGTTCTGTTATCTTGAAGGGAAAGTCAATCTTTGTAGAAGAATCGCTTTCTAAAACTGATTTCACCAGAGGTGTATTAAACGAGTAAAACTTGAGGATGTGGTAGTCTTGATCATTTGCACTTGCTGGTGGGTAAAAGATCTTTGACAAATCCTGACCGATAGTAGTCTTCTGAGCTTCTTTCTTTTTTCTTTCACGTTTGGGGGCTTGATTACCCTCCTCAACTTCCGTGTACTTGCTTGGCAAGCACAGGTTTGATGATGACGCAGCGTTATCCATAGGGATCCCTTTCAACTTCGTTTTTATGAGGCAGTCCATCCCTCGATCAATTGACTTTATGATACGTTCGATTGAGCGCTGAAGCTTGTCATGGTCTAACACAATATCCCAGACACGGATGATGTCACAGTAGATTCGACCTGCCGCATTTTCTGCGTTTAAACGATGCTCTGGAGAATCACTCAATCTGTTGGAAAAGGCAACAGTCTTTTCCCAAATAATTCGCTGACTTTTTGTCAACTTCGTCTCGTAAAGGTGGATTCCTGCTTTCTTCGCTTGACCTTCCAACCTCTTGCAAAGGTTTTCATTACTCCATCTTCCATTTGCTAGCATTCGTATTTTGTCCACAATGCGTTTTCGCAAGTTGTTGCCGACCTTTTTACTCCTCATGATCTTCCAAACATCATCTGTGCAGTCCACTTCCCACGAAAGGTTCTCAAAAGGTGAATTAAAATCAATTTCGGTCTCCCTTTCGTCATAAAAGGGCTCTTCCCCTATTGATTCATCGTCAATGACGTCAGATCTGGTGTCTTTGTGTTCCGGAGATTCTTTGAAGACCTCCTTGTTGTTGTTGTAGCTGTTATTCATTGTTTCGTTTTCACGTTCCCTGATCATGTCAGAAGAAACGCAGTTCCCATCTAATGCTTCGTTGCCTTCCTGTTCCTCGAATGTACTTAATGGAGAAAATAGCACATTTTTTGACAAAGACTCTATAAGTCTGGCAACATTTTCTCTCATTTCTATGCGCCACTGCTGTTTTTCGTGAATCTTGCTTATTTTGTCTTCTCTGGATTTATTTTCTTTGTTACCGTCACTAGAAACGGACCACTCATCATCTTCAGTTTTTGCTGGTGTGACAACTTGAGACTTTTCTTGTTTGGCAGAGACATTTTCTGAGACTGTTCTGGTGGAGCCGATATCAGGAGCTTCGGGTTTTATAGAGCTCATAGCGTCACTGATTATTTTCCGGCGAAGATCCTTTCCGAAAAGCATGTCAATGGCCCTCTTTCCTTTCTTGTTGCGAAAATGTGGATTGACATTAGCATCCTGGAGAATTCTGATTGCATCACGCCTATGTTTTGTTGGCTTCCCAGTACATACCAGATGGTAAAGAGTATTCCCATCATTGTCCTGAACAGATTGAAAACCAGGGATATGAGAACCCAACATGGCTTCTAGGAATCTTAAATTTCCTAAGAAAGCAATATAAATTCAATAAAACATGCGAAAAGTCATAACTATTCATTTATTTAATCTCGTTAGGGTTATGAGTTAGGCTTCTTTCTGAAAAATCCAGACTTGAACGTGATTGGAACCCATGACTGCGCGATTGCGCTGCATTGCTCTACCTTCTGAGCTATCATGAGTTCGAAATGGCCCCTTTGCCGTCCATGGGACTTAACTTTTTGTTACACGGCGGCCATGTAATAACACGGCGGCCATGTTGAGTCCCGAGGGAATGAAAACTTTCGTTTTGCCCCACCGAAACTTTTTCCCAAACATTTCAAGTCGAAGCTCAGAGTACGAAATCTATTGTCTATGACCAATATGGCCGCCGAGCGAATAAGGCCGATTTGTCGTCGTGTTGAGAAGAAGCGAGCATGGTTTTTAATGGTGTTATTTATTCGTAATAGGTACACGGAAAACATATTTTAAGAAGAAAAAGTGTTGGATAGCAAAAGTTGTGGTATTTACATATAAATGACGTGAAACTGCAGCATTTGGAGCCAGACACTGAGTGCAAGGTGAGGACTGTAGCGTTCCAATTTGCTTACATTTCTTTGCAAGATTGAGCAATTTGAAATCACTTTACTAAAATACTATAGCCCCGGACAAACAAGTAGGATCAAGAATAAAGGGCTTGCAGCGCGAAAACAAGTACGGTGACCCCATCTTTTTATTGCATTTTTTAATGTCCTGTGTATGAATATCAATTGTGCCAAGTTTGACAAAAATCTGGATAGTACGTCATTTTCAAGGAAATTACGCTAAGTTGCTTATCAAACTGGGATGATCTTTCTTACTTTCATTTCATTCATAGAAATACCAAGAAAAGAAAGATCTCATTATACCTTAGATTCTTTGCAATTTGTCTACTCGAGAAGTGATGATTTGTGGTGATTGTGAGCTCTGATTCTTCACAAAGAACTTACGGAAACTAATTAACCTATGCGTGAGCAAAAAATACCGAATCAAGAAATACCATTTTGGAGGTCTTTCTTTAACGCTTTGTGAATCATAGGATCACCATTATGGCTCGCTACACAACAGTCTCCTCCCTTCTTTACAAGTTTCTCCACAAGTGGCAGGTCTTCCCTTTTCAAGGCTTCCTCAAGAGGTATAATTTGGGATCCCTCGATCTTGTTTGCTGAGGCGCCATTCTCAAGGAGAGCGGACATTAACAAAGGTTGCTTGGAGTCAAAATGATGAATGACTTCACCAAGTGGGACACTAGAGGCGTCGATATTTGTTGCCAGTCCTCCTCCTCCAAGTACCTGTGTCGATGGCCCTCCTCCGCCGATATACAGGACCCTTAGCTTGTCCCATTCCTTCGTTTCGATCACTTTGTTGGTCACTTCCGTCAGCAGTTGGCTCGGGAAAGGAGCTGTGAGGGCTGAAGTTCCCTCTAAGAACACAACAAAATAACCAGTCGAGATAAAATTGTTTAGTATATGCTAAAACAGTGGATAGCGTTAAGGCGCGCTCTGTTCAGGTACTCAAAATTCCGAATATCCTTTGCTATTTACCTCCGAGCAACTCACGCGGGAATTGCGCCTGAAAATATTGCAGGAAAGAATGAGTTGAAATCATCTTGGTACTATATTATCTCACTGTTTAACTATATACTAAAACAAGTATTCAACTTTGTGTCGGTGGTTAGATATTTACCTCTCGGCTTCGCGGTTCGGTAAATATCCACCGCTAGCCACCTCCACTTCGGTGAACAGTTGTTAATAAATCACATAATTGTGCGACAAGCATTGTTTCACCGGTATAATTAGTTCCCTCTTCTTTCCGACTTTGTTTGATGCTATTCGTAAAGAGCAAAAACAAACTTCTACTCAGTCCTAAGCCATACTCCTATCTTAAGACAAGAATGCACCATGGGAGAAAGAAGTTTGCCTCGTTTGAATTATGCTCTTCAGTTTCTCACTTTTTTTTCTAATCGCGGTATTTTTTTTTGTCAACCAAATATGTGTTAAACGGCTCGTTGTCTCTAAGCCGCCTTGCTAGCACTTCAGTGCACCCTGCATTGAAAAACATGCTGCTGTTACATGTTTTCTCGAGAAAATTATAATTTTGAATAATACAGTCGCTTTTTCATTAACCTACCATCAAGGGTCATAGCAATATCTAGGGCGTCCCTCAGAAGGCCGCGAATGAGTTCCTCATCAGTAGTGTGTCTAACGCACTCATTAATTGCTTTCATCGTCTCTGATGGTCTTTCCAGATGTCGTAAACATTTCACTTGACAGAGATACCCCTAGAAAGGATGTTTGTTTGAAAGTGAAATGTAGACCTTTTGTAGTTAAGGAGGGTTAGCTGGTCTAACGATAAAGTCTTGCGCACTGGAGCACATAGCAAGCTTATACTAAGAGTAGTATAAGCCCTAAGGTTTTTTTTAGGTTTCCTCGCCACGAATTGATTGTAAATATGTGGTGCAATAAACATTGATTTGATTTGATACCGTCTTACTGTTACAACTAACTGGGAGCTATACCGTGCGAGCAGAGGCTCTTCGATGTTCCTAGATAAGTCAGAAAGAGGAAGGGACGTCCAGTATCTAACAAGATCGAGGGGCCTCTCCTCGCAGTGAAAGTGGGAATTATGTTAGTACAGTGATTGGATCATTCGCCTACGACCAATGTGACCGAGTATGATTTCCGCACTCATCGTCGTTCGTACCCCAAGGGACGTAGTACTCCGTTTGTATAATATGTAAAGTGCGAGAAATGCAGTTTCGTCTTCCAAAAAGCACCTCGGATGCACATTAATAGCTAGGAACGCGTAAAAACAGCGTGATAAAGTTGTGATTACCTCTAGCAATGTTGGCGTCATTTTTGTGGCTTTTTTTGCGTCTTCCAATCCATTCGTGTAATTACCTAATTGTTTTTCAACCTTTGACCGTTGGCATAACAAGAGCGAAAGACTGAGATCATTAGTTGTGTACATCACGGCCAGATTGACACATTCCTTACAAATGCCGTAGACGCCCTTCTCAAACAGGTCGGAGGCACGCATCTGCCATCGCTTGGCTTCTTCCTGAGAAAAGATGAAAAATGTGAGCTTAATGATATGATTTCACTGAGCTCCATTATTTTCTCTCACGGTAAAATTAAAGACTCAAAACTTCACTGAATACCTCCGATTTGACTGAATGGAGTTTATAGCATTCTCTCCCAGCAGCGATCGCCTTTTCGTGCTCGTTTAGCTTAAAGTATGCCTCTGCCAAGGAGTGGTATGCCTGTACCAGTATTGGCGCTTCTGCGTGGTCATGTGGGAGGTGGAGGCACATGTTGAGTAACATAACTGCTTTTTTGTGATCATTCCTGTCGAGAGCCTTTCGACCAAGATGATACCATTGTTTTGGTTGACCCTGCAAGAGAGAGTATGATAAGACTGTTAGACGAATGCCGTGTCTTGGCCGCAAAATGCCAACTGACAATTTTTCCACCGAACCCGACATGGTCTATGGCTATGGTCTGTGGACGACGAAACCATTTCAGATCCATATGTCCACAAAGACAAATTGTCAACTCGCTATCCCAATTTCACCGTTGGGTTTAGAATTGTCTCTGGGTCAGATGCAAGGTGTGGATAGACTGGTTCGGTTGAACCCCCTAAGGTGATATGAAAAACGTTTAAACGCGTGCGGTTTCTGAACAAAGTCGAAGTGGTAAAACATCTGATACATGACGACAACGGTCATTGTTTTAGATAGCACAAAAACTGAGAATTTCAAGATATTAACATAGAATCACCCTTGAGAACGCTTGAAATTTTACATTTCCAACTCTTATCTTTAAAAATCTCCCGATGGGTGTCTGCCCGATTCTCCCCTGGACTAAATCAAAGATCCGCTTCAGTTGAGTGGGGGTTGGAAAATATTGGTTTGACACATATTTCCTAACAAGCCTAAAGACTCCCTGAGGGATAAAAGTGAGAAAGAAAACTTGCACATTATCCACCAGAGGTTTCAGGACCTTACAAGTAAATGGCACAAGGTCAGTGTCGCTGCAAGGGTGGATCTTCTGTTTACACCAAGAACAATTAGAAATTCGAAACATTATTGCAGTGGCCAAAATAGTACAAGTTTGTACCTCTTTGTTAATGAATATTTCATTCCCAACGATGCAAGATGGATCGGCGTTGTTCCTTAACAAAGTCACAGCCAGGTTAAACTTCATTACTTCCATAGCAACTAGCAGAGGGGGTATTTTACAATCACGCAGTCCATCCGGTGGGGCTCCTCGCAACAGCAGATGTTTAACAAGCTCATCCAGATCGTCAATGTCGGAAGCAATCAAAAGGTCCAGTGGCACGAATGAAGCGTCACATTCAAACGCTATCCCTCTAGATAACTTATTGGATTTCGTACCAAGGTAGAGAAATTGCAATTTCTTCCACTCATTCTTCTCAGTAGCTTCTTTTACCAATTGCAAAAGTCGTAAAGGAGAGAATGTGCATGTGATTTGAGCCTCTCCACCTTTAAAAGAGATAATGATCGCAAATAATCAACATATTGACAACCTACTATAATATGACTTCTTCACTTCAATATCAGTGATGTAGATGACGATAGTGGGGACTGCAATTATATTCGACAACAATGACATTTGTAGAGGGGATTCAACTTCTGTGTGGATTGTTGACCATTGTTTGTGCAAAGCCAAATTGAAATACACGTATGCATCAGCAACAAAACTATAACAAAAGTCTTGTTTGTCGCCAAATTTGAAAATATTCTTCTTTTTTTAAATTGTATTTTTCAGCTCCACAACTGAATGGCAAAATGGCATAATATATATCTTATTCGATGGTTTAACATGTAATATGTCTGGATATTTTGCGAGTTTGCGTATTTTTCCGAGCCCCGCGCAGCTGGGGCGAGGAAAAATACGAGCAATGAGCAAAATGTCCGCTAGTATTATATGTTAAACCATCGAATAAGAGATTTATTATTCCACTACAAAAAGGTGTTATTTTGATTCAATTTTATCTGGTAAGATAGTTTCTAAAAAATGCATCATCTGTCCTTCAGGGCGCTTGCAAAAGATCTAAACAGCACAGAAAGCCAGCCAAATGTCCTTTATTTGATAGTATAAACGAAATGAGGAGAGACAAGCGATGACAAGCTAAATTCTCAGGCTTTGTATTGCTTTGAAAACAATTACTTTCATTGAAAAACTGCCGTTCCGTCCGTATTTGCTCTGTTTTAAACCGGTCAAACCGGGACATTACAGTGTATTACCGTCTCACACAATTATTCCATTCGAGCTTGTTGGATATGAGACTGGTTATAGCCAACTCGGCGCCTATTTACCATCTCATATCCAACGCGCGCTCATGGAATAATTGTTAAGTAAACAGAAACCAATCAGATGATACGAAACATTAAGAAGATGTGTTGAAATGCGTAAAACAAAGCTTGAGGGAAGGTAGAGGTGTTTTACAATCCTTTTTGGGGGGTTGATAGCTGCTTTAAACTCGTAGAGTGCATATTCGACCTGGGTAAAATGAGAATAACCAATTTAACCTAGGTAAAAACGAATTCAACCTGAACCCGGATTTGACCGACAACATACCTGCCTCAACAAGTATTGCCACATCGATCGAGGTTCATCACATACTTTCAAATTCCACAGCAAACTTAACCAACCTGGTATCTTCATTGCAGTTAAAACCACATCTTTAGCCGTTGAATGTTTCTGCTTGTCACTCGGCGCATGGGTGTACGCTTTACAAAACGATCCTAGAGCATCGCCGAAACGATTCAAGTAAAACAGGCAGGTTCCATGACGTGAGTACCCCTGGAGGAAAGGAGGTGAAGTGATCAAGAAAATCTTATTAGCTGGTGGGTATTAGTACAGGGAAGATGTAAGTGGATCTAATTTAATTGATTATTAAGAAATGAGTAGTGATCATACTACAAAGGGGTTGTTCCATTTGCCCTGCTACGAGAGAGCTATTCAACCTCCGATTGGCGGTTAATCATTTCAACGATTAAATGTATTGCATGAAGAACGTTTCACGAAAAAAGGTTGTTATAATATAATTTGGGAAAATGAATATCTAAGAAACTGAAGTGGTGTAGCAGTTAATCGAAAAGTATCAGTAAAACAAAAACTGGAAAGATGTATGCTGTAAACGACAACTTACCTTGAACCACTGCGGCCTTATTGTGGTGCACTTTTCTGCATCTGCTAGTGCTTCTTCCCATTGTTTCAAGTTTATAAAAGCCACACAACGGTTGCTGAGAAGTGCTGTTAATGTCTCAGAGTCTGACGATGGTGTAAATTCCATGGCGAGGCTGCAATACTTCGCCATTAATTCGTACTCGTTCGTCTTGTGCAGCTGGTTTCCTCGGCTCTTCCACAATGCAGCTTGTTCGATCTGTCAGAATAAAATGGGACCTTCATCACTGGCGAGACACTCAAAGGTAAATATTTTCCAATAAAGTATAAAAAAAGACTGAAATGACTTTTTAAAAAAACAACCAATAATCCAGGTTCAGTCTCTCCCTACTCCTTGCAATCGTTGTCACCCCATTATATTGCTCTTAAAGTGAAACACGAGGCCTTTAAAGATCTGTATCAGTCCATACCAAATACAAGGCTATTTAATATTACTATCCTCCATCGTATTGAAAGTTCCGGAATACGAGTCATAGCTAACGAGGCCAACGAGTCCTAGTCAAATAGTCATCGTTGCATGAGATTGGTTAAACAAACGAATATCAACAAAAACAGTGAGCGTCGACACCGAACCAATAAAATAACAGGTTGCAAAGTGGTGTGTCTGTGTTGGCAGTGGTGTAGTGATCACAGTGGGCTGAATCCCCTACCCCAGGGTGGTGGCTCAGCTTGAGGTCTGCTTCCACAGTGCAGACTCTCCCCATCCACATGTATAAATTGGCTACTCAAGGCGACACTTTCTTGGGTAGCCTTGCGATGGACTAGCATCCCTTCCAGAGGTAGTAGAAATGCTTTTGATCTCCTCACGCTACTTGAAGCCAGGATGAACTTCGGCCTTATGATGGCTAGTGGCTGGCAACCCACTTACCTACCTTTCTAACTGCGTCTGATCTGCTCTAATACTCTTGGTTATATTTCTATATTTATTTATTTATGTATTTAAATTGCAAAGTAGTAGAGAAGAAAAAGAGGAAGAAGAAGAAATAGTACGAGAAATCTGAGGTTAGCTTAAACAGGAATACAGGATTCTGTAGAATAAGCCACGAAATAAATTGCTGCCACATTTTTTTATGCCATTATCATTTCATGCCATAACACAATCTGCTGCATTAAATTATCCAAAAGAGATCCTCTCAAATATGTAAACGTTTACCTCTGTCTCATTTTCCTGGTAAGTGGCTTTCAACTTATAACCAGTGTACAGACACTTAGAAAATGCTTTTTGTTCAAAGTACAGTTCGCACAAGATCTCCAACATTTCCCGTTTTTCAGCGACTGTTTTGCCTTCAAGCTTCTGCAGGGAAAGTTCGAACAGATGGCTTGCCTTACGTTTTTCTCCTTTTAGTAGAGCTTCGTGTGCTTCTGTTTTGAAAGATCGTTGCTATAGACAGGAGTAAAAGTACAAGGAGTTAATGATATACTCTTGTCAGTCCTTGATTGCAGATATAAAAAATACGCCATTTCCGAGTTCATGT
>NC_090872.1:19132579-19142579 GCF_036669935.1 Montipora foliosa
ATCGAGAAGAAAATAATGTCAAAGTTAAGACTCAATAGCTTAAGAATGGAATGCGTGTGTAAGCGGATGAATTAATATGCAGCACGGGAGTTTCGGGCTTTCAGATTTTTAAACTCGTGTTTTGCATACATAATAAAATGCATTTACACGCTGAAATTTTAAGCTAATGAGTAAACGACGTCACTTTCCCCAGATCCAACCCTCTGCGGTTCAGTCGGTCAGTTTTCTACGTGATTAATGGCAGACCGTGAAAGTAAACATCCTTTGGATCAAAATCAAAGCTCAAAATTTTGCCAGGCAAACACACTTTCAAAATCTGAAAAAAAAAAGGAACTGATTTTTTGATCCCAGTACCACTACGTTTCGTCAAGAGAACATGAGGTAAGCGAGGAAGACTATATCTGTAGTTCCTATTCCCACTTTCACACTGTGACTTAATAATAAGGTATATCTTCCTTGAAATAACCACACAGTATGACACAACTAATAAAAGACTTCGAATAAGTTTCATAGGCATAGGGAAAAATAAGGGGATTTGCGCTTTTATCGCTTTTATGTAATCAATTTCCCATGGATCATATCTTTCCTACCCTTGTTTGTTAATTATTTCTTTACAAACAAGGGTAGGAAAGCGCAAATCCCCTTGTTTTTCCCTATGCCTATGAAACTTATTCGAAGTCTTTTATTAGTTGTGTCATACTGTGTGGTTATTTCAAGGAAGATATACCTTATCATTAAGTCACAGTGTGAAAGTGGGAATAGGAACAACAGATATAGTCTTCCTCGCTTACCTCATGTTCTCTTGACGAAACGTAGTGGTACTGGGATCAAAAAATCACTTCCTTTTTTTCTTCAGATTTTGAAAGTGTGTTTGCCTGGCAAAATTTTGAGCTTTGTTTTTGAGCCAAAGATGATCCATGGGAAATAATTAATCACCCGGCGGCCATGTTGAGTCCCGAGGGATTGAAAACAATTGTTTTTCCCCACCCAAACTAGCCTCCCACGCAGACACTCTTAGGGCCTCGTCACGCGTTCCTCCCCCACGAGCGTCTACTAAAACGAGCCACACGTTCCTTTCCCTTTGCTAAGTAACTGTCATCTGGATATCACGTGCGGGTTGCATAGCAACCAATCGGCGCTGTGTAGATTGCTCCCCTGGGAGCGTCAATGCGTCAACCATTTCTTTGAATGAATTATGAAAGGCACAAAGACTTTCCAAAATATTCCTCAGAAACATTTATTTTGTTTCCTCGGTGGGGTATTCATTTACACTCTCGTCTGTCAAAAGGCGAGTGCTTAGCAAGGGTATGGTGTCGTTTCATCTAAAATTGAAAGCACCGTGCAAATATATACTGTAAATACGAATAAAAATATTTTAATATTTAAAAAGTATTGCGAGTGTATTTGAACTGCACGAGAACCATTACCTTGAAGCGCAATGAACGCAACTAGAACAGTAGCGAGAAGAAAGGTCAACACTCATTGCCATCCCTCAAACTGACATTTCCCTTTTTGTTCAACTTACACAAAGTACAATCTACTTCAGACTTCAAATGTACTTCAAAGAAACAAACATTTCAATGTGCAGAGAACATTCAGATAAGGCGAGCCAAAGAGTTGAACCCGGATCGACGGGTTCTCCTTGCATATTCCAATATCTACTAGCCTAACGAGACGAGCTCCTGGAAAATCGAATTTTTTTAGATTATTGACATAATAGTACCCAGCAAAACAAGTAAAAGCCAATCGTCTTCAAAGTGGTTTTTAGACCTAAATACTGTAGATCAGCCCGGCTTTGCTTAGAAACGCTATTTCTTGTTGAACCAAAGCTCTAATTCTGCCTGTTTTCACTCTTTTTGCAGCGATAATCTTCTCATATTCAGATGGGACATTGCGTCGTGTAATTGTAAGGAAATGTCCAATGTCAGTTTGACGGATGGCCATTTAGTAGTGTTGACCGAGAACAAAGCTTGAAAAAGATCCATTACGTTTAAGCTTGAAATTTTCAGGCTGCTTTTGGCGATGATCGTCTCTAAAAATTGATTAAATTTTTTTGTGTTTCGAGCCGATCGTTCGTACTCAGTGTTTCTTCGATTTGAAAATTAAAGCATACCTTAAATCAGTTCAACCGAAGGAGTAACAAGAAATGGGGTTATTTGAACGAAACGACTCCACTGAAATTGTAAATATATTGTCAATTCTAAGCGATGACAGCGCCACGAGTAGGTTTGCACGGGAGCAAAATCCTTCAAACATACGAATTCTACCATACTCCTTCTGTGAAGAGCCGCAAACATGTAAGCCAAAGCATAAAATGTATGAGCTATAGTTTCTCCTTGACATAAATTTAAGTCAGCGACTTTAAGTGCCCAACACACGAAGCCCATTTTCTTGCAGTTACCGTACACAGAATGTCTCAGGGTCAAAAGTGCATTTACAGAATCAGGAAGTACGTCGTGATTGGTCTACGTAAATTGCGACTCGTTTCAGCAGACGCTCGTGAGGGAGGAACGCGTGACGAAGCCCAAAGAATGTCTGCGTGAGAGGCTACACCGAAACTAGTTCACAAACATTTCAACTCAAGGCCCGGGTGACGAAATCTATTGTCTATGGCCAATATGGCCGCCGCGCGAATAAGGCCATTCGAACTTCTTGGTTGTATTCGGTCTTCGGCCCTACCTCAGCTAGTCTTGAATCTATTCCTTTAACGATGTTAATGTCTTGTTGTGCTCCAGCTTCATTGTTCAGCTCGTACCGAATGAACCCTCTGCACAGGAAAGTTTGCACTGCATGCTCGGGAAGTATACCGTGTTGAAAATGAAATGCTATATTGACGCATCGCTCTGCAAGACGGAAGTCTCTGTTTTGATACAGAAAAAATCCATGATCCGTCCAATTCCTCATTTCCCACTGTTGGTAAAAAAAATGTTAAGACATTAATATCAACACTGACATTTTACAATAGCGAGACAGGCGTAGTTTAATCGGTTAGGGCGGGGCATTTTGAGAGGGAGGTCGCCAGTTCGATCCCCGTCTCATTCTATCGACGTTTCTTTCGACTTTCTTCTGATCCTTTGAATACCCGTAAAACGGGGGATAAAAGGTTCGCAGAGAGAGCCACTAGTTTATCAGTAACTCTAGTTCTCTAGCACGAGTTACCCTTGTAAAACACGAACCTTTACCTTTATTTTTCAAAATTAAAGATACTTGTCTCATTCAACAGTCGTAGGAAAGTCGTACTGTTACATAGCCGGCATAAATAGTAGGTAAATAAAGCCAATCCCCGGAAACTCTGGAAAATCGAGTTATCACACACCATAATAACGATAACGATAACGATAACGATAGATGACATGCGAGCGACAGAAAGTTGGAAGTGATTGGTTAGTGGTGACGTAAAGAAGGAGACAGAAGGGATGATACTGCCCTTCAAGATCAGGCATTGCCAACGAACTGGATGAAAATGTGCATTGATAAGCAAAGCACTACGTGACTGTGCAGGATGTGTGGGGAAAGCTGAGGAAACCATTGCCAATGCAGTCGCTGAATCCGAAGAGCTTGCCCAAAAACATTACAAGATTTGGACACATGATGAAGTTTGCATTGGTATCTTTGTGAGTATATAATTAAAGTGAGTAACATGGTATAAGCACAATCCTGAGTCAGTTTGCGAAAATGAAAACGCAAAAATCCTTTGGGATTTTTCTATCCAGACTGACCGTAAAGTACATTATCACAATAAGCCAGATATTGTAGTGGTTCACAAAAGGGAACGGATTGCAAAACATAATTGCTATAGCATGTCCATTCGAAACAAGAATTCAAAACAAGGAGTCAGAAAATATAGAAATTTACCAAGATTTGAAACGTGAAATTAAACGTTTATGGAAGCTGAAACAAGTAACGATCATCCCAATAATTATTGGAGCACTGGGAACAGTATACAAGAACATAAAAAAACTGGATAATAACGCTAGGGCTACGATTCCCTATTGAACTGCTCCAAACGGCTGCCTTGTTGGGAACAGGAAAGATCATCAGGAAGATGGTGGATACCTACAGTGTAAAACTAAGGGAATTAGCCTGCTATCCATCATGGAACCAGTGGTTCAAATTCATACTGAGAGAAAGAAATAATAATAATAACAATAATAATAATAATAATAATAATAATAATAATAATATTATTATTATTATTATTATTATTATTATTATGAAGAGAAAGCAGAGAACAAAGGATTTTCCTCTTTGACTCTGGAGCCTGCTGAGTCATCGTGCACTTCTCAAAGCAACCCCGAGAAGAAGATTACTGGTTATCATGTGAAGCTGCAACTAAAGAAAGCTGTATGTGCTGGGCTAGAAAACAAAGTACAGGATCAGAAGTGGCAGGGTCGCCTTGTAAGTAGTAGATGGAACGATGATCAATTAAGTAAACGAGGCTGCTTTGCTTGGCTAAGCGAGTGGAGTTGTGCACCTACCCATACGGTTGCAGGAGTAATGGAGTTATACGAACAGCTCTTAATTACCAACACGAGTCTACTCGGCCTATAAGACGGGCACATCTGACCAGAATGACATCATGTGCAGGATGTGTGGGAAAGCTCCGGAATGCATTGCGCAAGTGCTAGCCGGGTGTCCATCTTTAGCGCAGACCAAGTATATGGAGAGACATAACGCGTCACTGAAAGTGTTGTTCTTCGAGATCCTCAGAGGCCTTCATCTAAATGAGACTGTCTCACCTTGGTTTTCGCGCATTGAGCCAAAACCACTGTATGAATCTACCCAAGCGCAGGCTTTCTGGGATGTCCCAGTCTATGCAGAGCATACTACGGTGCGGGCCAATAGAGTAGATACGCGCATTATTGATCACAAGGAAAAGAAAGTACTGTTAGTGGAAATGAGTTGCCCGTGGATTGACAACCGCGAGAAGAAAGAGGCTGAAAAGATGGAAAAGTACGGACCCCTACGCTTCGATCTTATCAAGCGTTACCCAAACTATAAGATCATACAACTTAACGTCATCATAGACGTACTGGGTGGTTGGTCGAAGGAACTTGAAGTGCAAATGAACAGGATCTTCGGTTCACGTTCACTTGACATTTTGAAGAGGATGTAAAAGGCGGTACTGTCGAGCTCCTTAAACATCGCTCGCACCTTCAAAGTCATAACCAAGTGAACTTGATCAAGGACGGATGATACTTACTCAAGAGGGAACCTGTTTATTTAGATTAGTTTTGATTTTGTAATTTCTTTTACTTTTAAAATTTGGATTTTAAGGCTTAGGATTTAGATCATTTTTAAGCAAATTCTTGTCAGCAACATAGGTCACGCGGTGCGCCCTGTAGAGCTTATTTTAGTAGCATTCATACGTTTTATACTGCTATAATAATAACAGTAATGATAATGATCATGATGATGATAATGATTTAATCATCACCATCGTAATGATGACTCTGAAACTTTTGTGACTTTAACAAAACTGGATCATTTTGTAAGTTTTCTGGGTAAATTAAAAGTTCTTGAAACCTTAGGCTAAAGGTGAAAGCTTGCACAAGGTGGAGTTGTGCTAACACAACGGAAAAGCAGTAAAATAATAACGATACCAATAACGATGGCAATAGAGACGACGAAAACCACAACAATGAAGATAATACTTCGCTAAGAAGGGCATGTGGATTGGGGAGGGCAGGGGCTCTACCACTTCTTCCCTTTGATAGCTTTTAAAGCTCCAGATTGCATGATAATGCATGATGGATGGCATAGTATATAATGATCCCTAGGGCTTCTTTGTCATGCCCTACCACAATGAAACATTCTCCGCTGTCCCTACTGAGAGTCTATTAATAACAAAAGTAGCTGTTGTATGAATCATTGAATTCGCTCAACTCCTTACAAGAGACAATATGTAATGCAACCAAATAACTTTTAGCGCGTTCACTTAAAGGGGCACTGTCATGCTAAATTTGCTGTTTTTAGACCAAAACTGGGTAAAAATCTAAAATCATATTTTAGCTCACACGTACAACATTCCTGTCAAACCACTGTATTTCATTTTTGGCGACTTTTGTGAAGACATCGTCTCCAAACTTGAAAACTGGCCGGTTTTTTCAAGTTTCAATCCATTTCCATCCTCTCGATCCTCGAGTGCAAGCAACAAAGAAAAGCTTTAGTGCACTTCAGTGGTTTTGAAGTTTGACTAAAATAGCGTGACACTGCCCCTTTAACCTTTTTTCGTAAATAACGCGTGGCATCAATGTACCTGGGCGTGGTTTCCCTCTTGCGGTAACCCTCTTCCTATTGCCTCTTCCATGTCGTGCACAGACGCTTGGAATTGTCCAAGCTGCCAAAAGCACTGGGCTCTTTGAACAAGAAAAGGAAGACACGACTGTGGAGCAGTGCGAGGACAGTGTTCAAGACCTTCGGATAGAAAATGCAGGGCACTTGGGAAGTCACCACGCTCCATAGCCATTTGTCCCATCCCAGCAAAGTGGTTGGCCGGATCCATGGCTGTTCTTGGTATAACAAAGATACCTGCAAAATAGGGAGCTTAAACGTGATGAATTGAATACCAAGAAAAATTAACTTTTAGGCTTAAAACACCACGTTCATTTAAAGCACGTGCATTCCTTTCGATTGAGACAAACCTGATGAATTCTCTCTCTTGTACATGTCACGATAGACTTTCGTTGATTTGCAAGATAAACAAAAACACTGAACTGCACAACGACCATACATCATCAAATGTCGGAGATTTCAATACCACAACTTACGCATGCTACCGACTGTATTATTAACAATATAATCCCGAGTATTTCATATGATGTAAAAGAAGAGACAGAAGGATAAAAACGTCTTATGCTTAGATCCAGAGCCGGCGCCCGTTCGCTCCAGTCAGTGTCAAACCTAACCTGCGAAAACATCCGTTTCTTCGCTGGGGACGTTTAGCGACGAAGAGCGAGGAGAGACGGATGTTTTCGCAAGCTATGTCAAACCATCATAGGAATATACGGCTGCACAATAGCTTTCGATCAGTAACTTTGGACATAATATGCCACCAACAAGTTCAGAGTTGCAACCGCCTGGTACCGAAACACTGATGAGTCGTCACTAAAGAACAGTGTCTGACAAACACAGAAATGAATATCAAGACTACAACAAGTTTGTAACTTCGTTAAGGGCTTTTTCAAAGGGGACTCTTTTGAGAGAACGTGCTTTATAGTTGCCTTATTTTTTATTTATGCAATTCTAGTCTACCAGGATTTACAGCTTTATTATCGTAAATATGTTTTGTTCATAATTACTTTTACTCTGTTTCAATTTCAGTTTATCGACTACTTGGTTGATTTCTGCAATCCGAGAAAGAGTTGTATTTCTATGCTGATGACTCCAGCCCTCGGAGTTAGATGTGGCTCAGCAGGAGAAAACTTAAACAGAGACCTTGACGGAATAAACACGTGGGCAGATAAGTGACTATGTGATGTTTGAACCATCAAAATGCAAAATTATGGTATTGTTCCAGAAAAAGCACCCAGTCACTCCCAATCTATTCTTCGGTGACGACAATCTGTCTTGGCTAGATATGCTTGAAATCCGCGGATTAACCTTTGAGAAAAAGCTTATATGGTCCTAACATCTTGCTAAGATATCTGTAAGAGTCGGCTAAAGGCTTGCTGAACCGCCGGCTTGAAAATATTAATACTGCCGGAAATGCCAACGCATCGGACTCCAAGGGTGTGTGTTTACAATGTAGGCAGTCCAGTCTCGAGTGCTTTTGTGCGAGATGCATGCGTCGCTAACTATTCCATTAACCTTGATAACATCCAGAGGAAGGCGAACGTTTAAAATTCCTGCTTGAGGACGGTTGGCAATTGCCAGTCAATTCCACAGGTGGTAGGTAGCTGCCATCATAATCCCTGTACGGTGGTCAATTTACATTATGAACTCCGTTGAAAAAAACCCCAAATTTTCGTGTACTGCTTCCCTACCGATGCAGTACCACAGTTTCTTTAGAAACTAACCCCTTTATTCTCTTGCCATCACGGTTGTCTACTGACAAGAGCACACATATCACTGCTGAGCCGATTTTCGTAACATTTGGGTGGCGCCGGTGCAGGCGTAACTATAGCGAATCCATGCTCTCTTATGCATCCCTGTGGCCTAAACGAACTCTTTGTGCAGAAGCTTCATAAATACTACTCTTAATTTATGGAGTAACCTAGTTGTAGCTTGCGACATTGTCACCGTTGTTAATGATTATGGAATTCAGCATGATCAAACATTCGAATGTGATGTCGACAAACGTATGTTAAACCTTCAGAGCTGAGTAAATTTTCCATTTATTTTGCTTGCAATTTTTTTTTCTTTTTTCATTAATTAATTCTGAACTGGAGTGATCAACTGTCTGAGTGTCTACCATTTCCTTTTAGTAATTTTTCACTGGTAACTTTCAAAACACAGTTGCAACTTACAAGAACTTGCAAGGATAACATAAGTAAACTTAGTTTACCTTATTTTCACATTCAAAAGGATACTTACTAAATCACGTCACGGGAATCTCAGTTATCGATCGAGTGTTTTTACGCGTATTGCATCGGTGATGTACTCGGTATAATAGTAAATACACTTACTTGCAGTCTGATCAGCAGCGTTTGATGTGTGACGAATGGACACTACTATAAACCCCTACACCTTAAAGGTCTCTGTCGTTCTCAATGCAAGAGAAATCTTTTGTCACGACTATTCACGACCAACTGGCGTGAAACAACCATTTCAATTTCCTTTATCAGCGAAGCGTCGATGACCTCAACCGGCCCTGTCTCGATAATTCAGTATTTACGTCAAACGTGGTTCCTTTTAACGGCGGAAGAAGTTGCTAGAAAGCATAACGGTGGTGAATTGGCTTGTACATTTTTCTCAAAATGTCATTCTGTTTCGTCAAACCGATTCCTTTTGTAGGAAGTTAATATGACGTGAAGCCGACGATCGAAGTCTAAACAATAACAATGACTTTTAAGTAGGCAGAGTTGGACTGAGGTATTAATTTGGGGACAGTGTATCGTCTGAAATCAAATCAAATCAAATCAACTCATATCAAATCATTGGTTGGTTTTTGAGGGGAAGGGAAGACTCGGGAGTACACGGAAAAAAAACTTCTCGGTGCAGAGTACAGAACCAACAAAACTCAACCAACATATGACTCTGAATCTGGGAATCGAATTGGTCAGTTGGGTCTTTCTGCATGTACCGGAAAGCATTGTATTTTTGGTCACTTGGGACCAGTTGTTTTGTTTTCTGTCTTTTGTTTCTTTTGTTTTACGTCAGTTGGAGTCGAGTGCTCTTACCAATACTTCATCCCTGCTCTCTGAATTTCCAAATTTAGGATTCAAACTTCAATGTTTGTTTACTTTCCGATTCGGCACCGAAAATGAATTTGAAAGAACTAAAACTTGAAGGGCTCGTAGGTTATCTGAATTCGAGTTGATATTTCGATCACGTCAATTGTCAATATTACATTCAACAAAAAAATTAATAATCATAATAACAATTATGTATAGATTTTTCCACCTAACGTCGCAACTCAACTTCAAAATGTCATTTCTTTGATTTGGTACTTTCGAATTGCATTTCTGAAAAGCGACTGTTTACGGTTGCAATTAGAACCGAAGCCAATTGCTTGAAGTTTTTCACTGTATGATTTGGTTCAACCATCGCGGAAGTGATGAGAAAGGCCGTGAACGGGCGAATATCGAAACACTTACTCAATCGAAAGTCTTACGTGATCATAAATACCTGCTTTGGTTAAGCTGTTGGTAATGTTTTCCTCGAGTTTCCCTCAAATGAAGCAGAGTTGGAATTACAAAAGCAAACCTCCATCTTGGGATCGTAAAAAGACATATTTATAAATATTCAAAGAAATTATTTTAATTTGCCACAACCACCCGTGACTCGGAGCCTTCAGCCAATAAACGTGCTTTCAACTTAAATATCTATTGTCCTGCTT
>NC_090872.1:19147579-19150079 GCF_036669935.1 Montipora foliosa
AAGACTTCAAGTTTTTGTGTTGTACCTGTAACCACAGTTGCTGGAAACCAGACTTGGCAGAGGTTAGATCTTTCAAAAGCGTTGTTTTTAAGGAGACACGTGTGTATATACATACACCACCACCAACTTTCTTTTCCCTATCCAGCCTGGAAATTTTGTAGCCTTGAATCTCTACCTCGGCGTTTTTTACTGAAGAATTAAGCCAGGATTCAGAAACTGCTAAAATATCAAGATCATTTTCTTGAACAAGCGATCTCAACTGAACGGATGATCCCTGTTTTTTAAAGACCGCACATTCAGGTGACCGATCCTGACTTTGGATTTTTGTTGCTTTCTTGTTTGAGTGTCATTTACATTTTTTTTGTTAATACCGACGGTGTTTATATCTTGAGTATTATAAGCAAAGGTGTTCCTTGCGAGCGTGAAGGAAAGAAACTCAATCGTGTCAAATTACCATATACTTCAGGTAAATACAGCTCACTTTGATTTCGGCTCGACGGGCGATAGATTGTTGTCGAAGTCCATTACTCGTCGCTTTTAAGATTCCACCGCCTGTATATCCAATTGACCTGCCATTCACGAGCTTCGTAAGGGTATATTTTGTTCAAAGATCCACTAAAACGCCATTCGCGTTACATGACTTTCGACGCCATTGCCGGTTAAGTTAATCGTTCTACTGTGTCCACCAGAGAAATCTACGCATTTCCCACTACCCTCTCGATGCTAAGAAAATACGCGTAGAAGGCTCTATGCACAAAGCCACCACTTAGCAGGGGAGTGACAGGCAAGACTTTTACCGACACAGAAAATAACGAAAAAACCCACGAAATTAAACACAGATTCCGACTGGGTTTGCGATAGGCAACCCAGTAAAAACCCACGAAATTAAACAGAGATTCCGACTGGGTTTGCCATAGGCAACCCAGTAAAAAACCCACGAAATTAAACACAGATTCCGACTGGGTTTGCCATAGGCAACCCAGTAATAAGCTAAGTAACATAATACAGACTGTAACTTAAGTGAAGCGTCACCGACCAAAATAAACTCGGAAAGCAAAGTGTTTGACTGTGCCATAAGTCGTGTTTTGGGTTCGGTCTACAGCGTTTGATACAACCAAATTTTTCGTGTTTTACTTCCCACAGACGTAGTATTATTGTATTATTGTTTCTTCCTGTTCCCTTACGATGTTTTGCTTTCTGCTTTCTGGCTTAGTGAGGCTCTGCCAGGGTAAATTCCGACAAGCGACATGGCCTAAAAAGTAGCGACAGCACTTAAATTGAAATCGCGACAAATGACATCCTTTCTTTAAATTTCCGACAGCAACGGTCACAGCAACGTGAAACATTGTCAAAGCACCGACACGAGACCTTTTAAATTTCAGACAAGCGACATGGGACACCCCCTTGCATGGCCTCCTTAGTGGCGGAGCTTCTCAGATAAGGACTGTAACCAGTAGGCCACCGTACGTTGATAATAAGTGAGCATATTATCGGAAGTGAGCTGTTTTCACTTTTAACTGGTCTTTATACAACCACATTTACGTTTGCTTCGTATCTTTTCTCCATTAGAGATGATTATTATAAAGATCTGGGAAACATCACTGTCCTGGCACGCGAAATGCTCTCTTCCGGTCGCCGTCCGCGTCTCAAAAACGCTTGTGCTTAAGCTCCCTAAAAATAATAAAATACTTACATAGCGCTATTTACATAAGAATGATCAGTAGCGCTTTACAATAATTCACTTAAAAACCTTATTCAAATGATATGGTGATACAATTGAAACCAATTGAATAACTTGATTAATTAATAAAATAAATTAATAACAAAAATATTACCTCTGGAAATCTAAAATCTGGAGATTTTTCTTCCATAAAACCCTGGCATCGAACTACCACCCCACCCAAGCAAAAAACGAAGACCCCTCCACCGCATCAAATCGACCTCCATGCCCTCAAATCGACTTAGAGCTTCTAATGTTCACCGTAACCTTGCAGCGGGAAAAAAGGAAGAAGATTTCTGAAGTCTTCCGAGGACTTCCTAGATTGACACAAAGTTGAACCGAAGTCTTCCGAAGATTTTGCGATGTTGGCCAAGAGAATTAGGAACGTTTCTAAAGTTGACCCAAGTATTCTGAAGACAAATAGATTTTTATTTCTTTTGAGACGAGAAAAATCTACTGCCAGTGTGAATCGTGCAATCGCGCAGAAGTTACCACAGCGGAAGTTGAAAATTCGCAGGAAACCGGGTGTTTATGTCCTGGGTTTTTACTGGTTAACGGAGATCCAATCAGACAGTCTGTAATATGGCCGTGAAAAGGAAGAAAACGTTTGTTTACTTTCCTTAAACATGTGGTTTTGAGGTTTTAAAGATTGCTTAACCTTAAAAAATGCCTCAAGAAACGGCGAGGTGAGCTTAAAAAAACCGAAATTGATTTGATTAGGGTACTTTTGGAGACAGGACGTTAGCTTACAGTGGTGTAAAGGTTCAAAGTCGCTTTTAT
>NC_090872.1:19157579-19167579 GCF_036669935.1 Montipora foliosa
AAGGCCAGGTAACTAAGCACACAACTGTAAAGAGGTATATTAGCCTGACTTTTCTGAACGTAAATTCATAGTTGGTATGTTCGGTCAGTGATGTAAAAAAAAGGGATTGCAACAAACACCAAGAGGTCCGACCATGATACAAACAGGTTCTGTGCACTTCTTAGTAAAAAGCTAGTAGCAGTTCCATGTCAAGGGCTTCTTAACCAAAAATAGTAGAAAACGACAACTACTTAAACTGCGCATGCAAACGCTCGTCAGTAATTTATCATGCAGAACTTGTATTGCTAATTTAAAGTAAAACATTTCGAATCGTCCATTCCATCTATTTCTAACCCTAAGCAAGGAACGTTAACTTTTAAAACGTCATTGTTTCCGATGCTTTCCGCGTTTTTTTCCTCGGTTTTTCTTTTTCATCTGGTTAACATCTTCAAGTCGTATTTCATCTGGGTCTTCTTCGTTTTCGTCGAGGCTTTCTTCTGTTTCCTCGTAATCTTCGTGTACTTGTGCTACGGAGTCTGATTTGGCTGAGTAAAAATTGAAAGATGTCACATTCATGTTCTTTTAGCTTGCAACCGTCCGTGAGGATTAACAAGCAAGCGAGGACCGGTTAATGCGACACTGAAGACTGGTAAGGTCGACAGACTGGCTAAAGGCATCTGCCTTTACTTTAAATGAACTTAAAGAAATACCAGTCCATATTTCCCGGACTAAGAAGTTCTGTCCAGTTGGGACCTTAGGTCTCAGGGCCCCAAGGTCACGGAGGACGCTACTCAGTGACCAAGCGATAAGAACTCTGTTCCTTCTCGATCACGAGTGAGTAGAAAAATTAGGTTGAGATGAATCATCATCGTCTTTATCGTTACTAAGGCCCTGTTTACAAGCAGATAGGGTAACCCTACTGCTAGGGTTACCCTAGCGCCAGGGTAACCCTAGCTGCCTTGTAAACACGTCCATGAAAAAAAGAAGAAATGTGTGAGTGCTAGGGTAACCCTCTTGCTAGGGTAACCCTAGCACTAGGGTTACCCTCCCTCCTTATAAACAGGGCCTAAATTATTTAAATATGTAATGGCAAGAGAAAATGAGGTGACAGAGAGGGAGGCTCCCGGTCCAGCACTTGGGATATGTCATGTCCACCAAAGTTATTTTTAGACGAGCGGAAGTCTTCCGAGACGTCCGCATGCTGGCCTACCTCGGTCCGATGCTTGAAAGAAAATAAATATTCATCAGCCTTCCACGTGCGCCGTCATTTTCTCTTTTCACTAAGAACCTAAGAGCGAGGCAAGACTGCATGCGGACGTCTCGGAAGACAGACTTCCGCTAGAACAAAGACTTCTGCTCGTCTAAAAATAACTTTCGTGGACATGACATATCCCGGCCAACGCCCTGAGCCTCCGTCTCTGTCCCCTCATTTTCTCTTGGTAATGGCAAATTTAAGCCTATTGAAAAAATTTCATCCATCCTGAGCACTACGTTAACTCATTATCCCTTAAGTTTCCTCTTGCGTCGGAACCTCACACCCGATGGCAAGGAAGACAACCCCCTCTAAAAAAAAAAACAGTTTTTGAACAGAATGTTGAGTCGAGGAAATGGTCTCTTCATGTAATATATTTAGGCTGAGAAAAAGATAAACCTATAATTAGGACAAGAGGAACGCTTTCAGTCTCGAGGTATAAAAGAAACATTTTCACTCATTTAGGATTTCACAGCTAGCGGAAAAAAAACATGAGGAACTCGAAATTAAAATGAAAGCATTCTTATAGCCGGCCTACTTGAATTAGTGACTATTTTAATTTAAGTATCGATTGTTGTCCTTCAGAGCGAGGCCTATAACTTCAGGCTTTGTTTTTTTAAGCAAAGTTTTAGATGATTGGTCGTTGAGCTAATATATGTCGTCAATGGTAAGAATTGATTTATTTGCCTGCATACCTTGTTCAGTTTTCTCCAGTTCAGCTTTGAACTCTTTCACTGCCTCCAAAAGTAATGCTGTAGCGGTCCAACGGCGGGTCGATTCTATTTTCTCCACTTCAGAAAGAAGAGAGTCACGACACCTTTCTAGACGTTCGAAGTCGAGAGTTACATCCTCCATTTGTTTCCTCTCTGCAAATAAGTCGTCTCCTAGTTGCATTAAATAAGGATAAATCTCTGCCACATACAGATTTCTGAAACTTTGGAATTCCTTTTCCTTTTCTAAATGGACGTCGGACCTTTGGTGGGTCTCAGCTGTCTCCGCAACCGCTTCTGAGTTTACCAACTCTGCTTGAAAGAGTGGGCTCCTCTCTTCGAGATTGTCTAGCCAGAAGAAATAAGTTGAAAAGATAATAGTGTGTGTTTTATTGTGGTGATGTAACTTTTTATTCACTGAAAGCCGCGGGGATGACCTGCGGCTTTCTAAAATAAATAGTATTCTGCAAAGAAAATCACCCGTCACTTAAGACATTTCTTGGGGGTGCACCCCTCTAAAAATCCTGGATCCACCCCTGAGGTAGGCTCGATTTCTAGCCGCTGTTTCGGGAAATGAACCAGCGTGCACTCTCGAAATCTCGGCTGGAAGCGTGAGGTGAGCCATTGTTGGTCTCCGCCATTCAGAAACTCGCCTGCGCAAATCGAGCAGGCATAAATTATATTTTTTGGAAGAATTGTGGCTTTCTTTGACCCAGTTTGTGTTCGAGTTTTAATACAGTGCTTTTAAGGTGGGAAACATCCAAGATTTCGACAACGGAAATTGTTCGAGAAGCTGGAGAATGGTATTGTGTCGTTTTCTACCGCCTGGAGCCAAGGGCAAAATACGGCTTTCAAATTCATTGCTATTGCAATTTCTCCTCAGACTTCGCTAATGTAAGGGCAAGTAAAAGATCCCTCAAGATCAATTGACAGTACTGCTGAGTTTATTGATGGAAGAACGAGGGGGCCGGATCTGAGAAGCCGAAGATTTTGTTGATAATCAAACGCACATTGTCCATTTAACCACAAACTCAAGCTCGCATCATCTGGTTCAAGCTCGCATCATCTGGTTCGCATAGACGTTTTAAGCATTGCAATTGCTATGTAATTACTGATTTGTTACAATCAAACGGTTTTGGAATGTCTAATGCCATTTCCCCGCAACTATTAACTTAGCATATACTTCACAGACACAATCTATTGCTGACGCGTCCAGCCATTTCTTCTCGGGGAGGATACCCAAAGTCGAGTGAGCGGCGGCAATCGAGCCTACCCCCGAGGCTGAGAAATAGTTCTCTCTCAACTATGCACTGCATGCGGTAAGTTAAGAAAGCGGGAGACATTTCACTGGTGTTATTGAGGAAAATTTTTTGTCACTCGAAAAAATACATATCTTGTCATTTACTGACACAAACAAAATAAATGTGTTGTCACCTTTGTTATCTTCTTGGTTCGGAAGCGGGTGGTCGTCCATCCGTGCTTTGAAGGTTGTTCCACAGATTCCACAAGCCGTCTTGTCGATACTGAACCTGGAGAAGTGTTCCTCTAATATATCCCGTGAACTCGAGTTTTGCTCCTCAACGGACACCTGCGCGCGTACCCTTTGAGTTGTCAAGGTTTCAACTTCCTCCATATCACTAATGTTTGATCGAGCTTCATCCCTCTCTCGTCTCTCTTCAGCTGTTAACTCTCCTTCCATGCTTTCCTCAGGGCCGTCCTGATTTTCTCCTTCAAAACTGGTTTCTTGGAGGTGAGAATCAACTTCTTGAACTCTAAGGTCACTTTGTTCCAATTCCTTTCGTAGGATGCAGACGTCAATGGAAAAATTCGAAGGATAGTCACTAGGATTAGATGGCCCACGGAACCAGAGTTTACCCTTACTCCAGTTCCAAGAAAGATCCAATAGCTCCTCGCCTCGATTTTTCAGCAACCAACTTTGTAGTATTTTGACAACGTCAGAGTAGCCCTCTGCCTCTTGGGTGCTCTTTAACACGGGCTTGAGGTGGCTTGGCAAACTAGAGTTTGGATCAAGGGTGAGCAATTTTCGAAGTAAAACTTCTTCTACAGAAATGGGAATTCCTTTACCACAATTGCAAAGCATCGTGAGAAAGAGCACCAAGGTTCTCTCGGCTTCTTCTACCGTGGAGTTGTTCAAAGAAAGAGCGTCTCCAATAACGTCAAATGACGAATGCACCTCACCGCATGTCAACTTTACTAAGTAGTTCAAAATTGAAATAATAGCATATTTAAGTCGCTCTTTGTTTGGTTCTTGTCTTGCATTTTCATCGACGGCTTGGTACAGCGTCAAAGTTCCCTTGTCCACGCCAGGTATGAAGCTGTCCCAAAACTTTAGCATGGTTAGATAGCTCCTTGGTAAGCAAACCGGGTATCGGTGCTCTAAACACAGTCTGGCGTACAATGCGAGACAGGCCGTCATCTGGTGCTCTAGGATCATCACAGTGTTGGCAATGGTCGGAAAAATCATAAACCTTCGACGTTTGGCTGTAAGGGTCAGGAAACGTCGTATTATCAGATGGGCCGCATTTTTCACATCACCATGCACGTACAACCTCTTCAAGCCGTCCTCCCACCAGTGCAGATAACTTTCGTAAACAGAACTGCCTTCTTTACTTCTAACCATTCCACTTTTCGCCAGCGGAACCTTAAAATCCTCCAACGTTTTAGTCATCTTCTCGAAAGCATCTTCTTCTTTACAGATCAATCGTATCATATTTGGAGAAGAATCAGTCAAGTGTAGCAAGCATGACACTTTCAGGAAGTTGTTTGTATCCGACAGCCGATTCACTGTTTTAGTCCATAAGTGGTATGCGAATTGCGCAAGTCGATTCCTCACTGCTTTTGTCTTCCTGATGCTACTGACGTTTGGAAGATGATGCTCTCTGCAGCCAGATAAAGGAAACAAAAAATCATAAAAATGCTGACATGCATGAAATTCCTCAATACTCTCATCATTAAGATCGCAACCGTCTTTCACGCCTTTGTTTGACGAAATCTCTGAAATGCCTCGTTGGATAACAGATTCCAAATAAACAAAATTGAACGTGGAATGAAAGCGTTTGTCGAAAAGATATTTGGAATCCTCATGTTCGAATTCACAACAACACGGTTTCCCGTCTGTAACCTTTCTGCAGACAGAATTTCTCGAGAAGGTTTTTTCTAACATCTTGCGGATCATTTGTTTCAGGGAAACACAATTTTCAATGAGGAAACGTGCAACCTTCAAGCGGGCATTAGCTGAATCGATCGTGGCCTCCGTTTTTGAAACATTCTTCTTCACAAATTCAGGATCCACTTTGGAGAACCTTCCTCCACACTCGTTAAAATACACCTTACTGTGCGCGACGCCTGTTGTAAAAATTCCGAAATGCTTTTCACATCGTTCTACTTCATAGCGTTCCTCATTGGTTAGCTGAAAAGGACGTTTGTACAAAAGGTTAACGAGACGAAGTAATCTCTCTAATGACCGGACAACAATCCACTGACTAAATCTTTCTGGGGGTGAGTAATTTGTTGATTTTAATAACTCGGTTACACTCTCAACTTCTCCACAGCAGTTTTGGCATTTGTCAAACAATCTTCTGGCCTCTTGGAGCTTTTGAGCGTCCTTGAACAGTTTCCCGTGAAAGAGAAATACTTCTGCCTGTCCATTGATGTCATCGCAAGCCCGGTAGTTCTCTAGAGCTCGTTGGAGAAGTTGTGAAACATCAGTGTGAGCGACCTTGCTCGTGCGGGCGAGGGACATCAAACAATCAGCAGAAAACTTAGGATCATTAGAATACTCCATTGCTTCTTGAAATCTTCCCATGTCCCTCAGAAACTGAGCTGCCTCCTCTCTCTTTCCTTCCTTTTCCATAGTCTTTGCTGCTTCCCTGATGCAACCTCGTTTCTTCAAAAACGTAATACGATCAGCGGACGGAAGGTGTTGCAAAACTTCATACATTTCTTCTCTGTTCCCTCGATTAAAGTGTTTGTCTGCTAGTAGGTGATACAGCCTCTCGGCAGTCCGGGTTGATTTTGGTGGAATAACTTCCTGTAGGCTTTCTCGACCACTAATCGAAGAAAGGATGTTAAACCGCTCAAGAACTTTTAAGGCTTTGTCAAAATGGTCTGCACGACACAAGGTCTCGATTGCATCGCGATAGTTGTTCAGTGATTCGTAGCACCTGCTCGAGTCAATCGGAAACCCCTTCTTCTTGAAGAGTCTAGCGGCCTCTTGAAGCTGTAAGAAAAGTAAGGAATACAATTTGTCCATTCAATACAACAGATACACAAATTACGTTTGTCAAGTTCCTTACATTAAACAAGACCCATACATTGAACTTACCTTCCCCGGCATTTTCTCGTAGAGCTTTGCCAGCAAAATAAATTCCCGGGAATTATTAAGACAAATCCCAGCTTCTTCAGGCATGCCACATTTCAAAAAGCTTTCACTAGCCTTGAGAAACTCATCTCGCATCCGTTCTTTACTGGTGTAACGAAACGTAATGGCTTCTGCTGCCTGTATCCGTGCTTTACATTTCTCAAGCATTGATTTGTCACCAGCACGACTGAAACACTGCATTGCCAATTCCCACAGTCCTTTCTTGTAGAAGCGATGGCCTCCTTTTTGCCATTCCTCTGGTGTTGACTTCGTAGCAAACATTCGGGGCAATTCTGTTCCTTCTTCATCTTCTGATAACGAAACAACTTTAACGAGCTCAAGTCTTCGAAAATATTCGAATACAGGTGCTCGAGCGTCTTCGTCTTCGTCAAAGAACCAGACGTTGACTCTTGCTCGAGTGATCGCCGTGTACAAGTACTTGAACTCAGAGTTCAGAACCTTGTGCTTTTCTGGATCAAATTTCAGGGGACGCGTATGATGAACGGCAACTTCGTCCTCAGTTATTTCCGCCAGCCCAGTTGGAGCCAAAACATTTGCTTTGCTTTGATTCTCAAGATAACTTGTCACAACTCGCCATTCCTTTCTAGCCTAACAAAAACACAAGGCCATCAGCAAGAATAATTAATTTGGAGTGATCAAGGATTAAATTGTGTCTCCTCAGACCTCTCATTTTTAATAGGGGGCCTAAGTGGAAGGAGTCTTTAATAAGAATCTCTTCCGGCTCTATGTAGACATTTTATTGATGACGATGCATTTTTCACTGAGCACATAAATCCCAGGCTCCCTGTTTCCTTTAATGTCGACCGATGAATACCGTTCATCCATGGCTGCGACGCAGCGTCAACCAGGAATATGGAGGCCTATGATGGCCTAATGATCATAACTATTCTGGGGACATAACTGCGGATGGACGTTTGTGGCATTTAAAACTGGAGTGGAACTACTTGTAAATGCTATGTTTTTATGCAGCTTTAAACATTTACGATTGAAAACTAATAACTCAGATGGTAAAAAAACTGACATTAAATGCATTATAACCCGATGTGCGAGGGTTAATGAATGATGTTAGTAGAGAAAAGGATGATAGCTTTAAACAAAAATTCGAGGAACTGACGAAACTCCCTGTCTGAAAGAACAAGAAGAGCCGTAGACCAGGCTCGTGCAAAGGGTGCCCCCAACTGGCTCACAGTCATTCCCCTCAAGGATATGGACTTGACAAGACAACCCATCAGTCTGCGTCTGCGGTTCTGGCTTTACCGTGGATCACGCTATGATATGCCAGCGGGAGGGTCTAATTATCCAGCGTCCCAAAGAGATCCGTAACCTTAAGGCTGAGCTACTAGACACAGTTCGCTATGATGTGGAAGTCATGACCGCGTTGCAACCTATCACTGGCGAGGAACTCAACAGAGGAGCTAACAAAGCACCACATGCGCCCCTTGACGTACACTACGATGAGTTTTGGGAAAGACAACGATCCGCCTTTTTTGTTAAAAGGGTGTACCACCCGAATGCGGACTGCTATAAAGACCTTACCCCAAAATAGATATACCGACTTCATGAAAATGAAAAGAAAAGAAAATACGCGTCCCGAGTGATCGAAATCGAACAAGGCAAGTTCACACCCCTCGTCTTCACCACCGCAGGGGGTATGGCCGAATGCGAGCGATACCATTCAAGACAAGCTGAGCTCATCGCTGCCAAGAAACAAGTGGACTACGCCACAACTATTTCGTGGATGAGAGCCAAAGCATCCTTCGCGATTGTGCGCAGTGGGTTGTTATGTCTTGGGGGGTCCAGATTTATGTGACAGAGAGCTGCAGAAGTAAAGGACAGAGATTTCGAAATAGACAAGTGGATAGCGGGACTGATTTGAATAGTTCTAGCATTTTTATTAGTTCATATATATATAAGGCCTTCTTAGAAGAATGAGTTTTAAATTTAACTTCTTTTTAACATCGCTGTTATGATTCTTGTCTACAAGCACGTCGTAGATAAGGACAAAGAGAGAGTTTAACTACCTGCTTATAATTCATATTGTACGTAAGATATTTTTCTCGCCCTTTATCCATTTATTGATGGAAAAATTGTTATTTTTACTGAGGCTTTTTAAAATTTGATCATTTGTACTAGGTTTTTATTGTTATTATTATTATTATTATTATTATTATTATTATTATTATTATTATTATTATCATCATCGATTGAGATATCACACTAACCAAAAAGGCCAGTCGATGTATTTTTGAGTGGCACCCAGCTACCCACCATCAAAGACGCGGGTTTTTTTTTATTATAAGCCAACTAGTCAACATGGTACAGCTATGTGGATTTGATGATCGACTACTGGTAAGTCATGGTTTTAATTAATTATTTATCAAAGGTATCCGTAAGGTGGTCCATGCATGGACCAGTACAGGTCCGATGGTTCATGGATCTAAGTGTCAGCCTTTTCGTGTCATGGGTTAGGGTTACTTGCTTAACACGATTAGCTATTTTGTTAATTGTGACGTTTCAAGATGGTGCTGTTTTTCACTTGGAAGGACACAAATATGAAGACAAGGCTACGAAGTGTTTCCGAAAGAAAAGGCTACAACGTCAAGCTCTTTCATGTTTTTTTAAACAAATCTTTAGTTTCTAAAGAACCTGTGGTGCTGCGTCGGTGGGAGAGTGAAACAGGAAAATTTGATTTTATTAAACGCGTTGATGAAGGTCGAATTACTACCGTGAAGATTTGGAAAGCTGACGTTTCGAGCGTTAGCCCTTCGTCAGAGCGAATAGAGGAATTGTGAGTGTTGTTAGTTTTTATTCCGGTGTGGAGGAACTTTGCCATTGGTGGAAATATGGTAACACGAATTTGTGAATAAATTAAAGGAATGAGAGGCCTTCATTGATTCCGTGACGATAGAGTGTACCTAGTTGAAAGATGAATTTTTGTTCCAGATTCTTGCAGCTTTCCGTGTTCCCGTGGTGTAAGGATAGGCCGCAAATTGTCATGTTGTGGTGGGAGTGATTAGGAAGATTAAAATGGCGCGCAACTGGTTTTGATGCAGCTGTGTCGTTTTTTCCTACATCTCGTAAGTGTTCGCGAAAACGGTCCGCTAATCTTCTCCCAGTTTCGCCGATGAAGGTCTTCTTACATAGTGTGCAGATTATGCAATAGATGAAGTTTGCGGAGGTGCTTGTAAAGTGGTCAATGATTTTAACGGATCGATTCGGTCCTGATATCTTAACCATGTTAGAGACTAGGGGTAATCGAAGCTTAGGCGAGTGCGTTCGATGTTTGTAGGTGTACCGGTAGCAATTGAGGGGGAAGGGTGGATGGTTCGTGCGATAGGGAAATGTTATTACAGTGGAATCCCGGTACAACGATCCTCGATATAACGATATCCCCGGTATAACGATAAATATGCTATGCCCCGGCAAAAGTTACAGTAACATGTATGGGACAGAACCCCGATATAACGATCTTCGATATAACGATATTCCCGATAAAACGATGAATTTTTAGCACACCGAGCGTAAAATCTTCCCCAATATAACGATATTACAGCATCAGTACACAGATACAACGATATTCCCGATAAAACGATGAATTTTTAGCACACCGAGTGTAAAATCTTCCCCAATATAACGATATTACAGCATCAGTACACA
>NC_090872.1:19177579-19200079 GCF_036669935.1 Montipora foliosa
CCTGGCAAATGGCTTCCTCCTGTACCAAGTACTTTGGAATGTAAGGACCAGCAGTGAGAGCCTTTTCCCAATAACGCCGAAAATGACCCCATAAGCGATATAGACTACAGGTGGTCTTTCCCGTGCCACTGCGACCCAATAAGATAATAGGGGTTGCTGGATCGGGTTGGAGGTTAACAATGGCATATTCGAGTTCTGTTATCTTGAAGGGAAAGTCGATCTTTGTAGAAGAATCGCTTTCTAAAACTGATTTCACCAGAGGTGTATTAAACGAGTAAAACTTGAGGATGTGATAGTCTTGATCATTTGCACTTGCTGGTGGGTAGAAGATCTTTGACAAATCCTCACCGACAGTAGACGTCTGATCTTCTTTCTTCACGACAGGTTTGGAGGCGTGATTACCCTCTTCAACCTCAGTGTACTTGCTTGGGAAGCACAGGTTTGATAATGAGGCGGTGTTATCTTTGCGGGATCCCATAGAGATCCCTTTCAACTTTGTTTTTGTGAGGCAGTCCATCCCTCGATTATGTGATTTGATGATACGTTCGATAGAGCGCTGAAGCTTGTCATGGTCTAACACGATATCCCAGACACGGATGATGTCACAGTAGATTCGACCTCCGGGATTTTCTGCGTTTAAACGATGCTCTGGCGAATCACTCAATCTGTTGGAAAAGGCGACAGTCTTTTCCCAAATAATTCGCTGACTTTTTGTCAACTTCGTCTCGTAAAGTTGGATACCTTCTCTCTTCGCTTGACCTTCCAACCTCTTGCAAAGGTTTTCAGTACTCCATCTTCCATTTGCTAGCATTCGTATTTTATCCACAATACGTTTTCGCAAGTTGTTACCAACCTTTTTACTCCTCATGATCTTCCAAACATCATCTGTGCAGTCCACTTCCCACGAAAGGTTCTCAAAAGGTGAATTAAAATCAATTTCGGCCTCTCTTTTGTCATAAGTGGGCTCTTCCTCTATAGATTCATCGTCAATGACGTCACGTCTCGTGTCTTTATGTTCCAGAGATCCTGTAAAGACCTCGTTGTTGTTACAGATGGAGTTGTTGTTGTCATTCAGTGATTGTCTTTCATGTTCCCTGATCATGTCAGCAGAAACATATTTCCCTTCTAATGCTTCGTTGCTTTCCTGTTCATCTAATGTATTTAATGGAGGAAATAGCACATATTTCGACAAAGTCTCTATAAGTCTGGCAACATTTTCTCTCATTTCTATGCGCCACTGCTGTTTTTCGTGAATCTTGCTTACTCCGCCTTCCCTTGATTTATGTTCTTTGTTATCGCCACTAGAAACGGACCACTCATCATTTTCAGTTTTTGCTGGTGTGACAACTTGAGACTTTTCTTGTTTGGCTGAGGCATTTTCTGAGTCTGTTCTGGGAGAGATGAGATAAGGAGCTTCGGATTTTATAGAGCTCATAGCGGCACTGATTATTTTCCGGCGAGGATCCTTTCGGCGAAGTATGTCAATAGCCCTCTTTCCTTTCTTGTTGCGAAAATGTGGATTGACATTAGCATCCTGGAGAATTCTGATTGCATCACGCCTAGGTTTTGTTGGCTTCCCAGTACATACCAGATGGTAAAGAGTATTCCCATCATTGTCCCGAACAGATTGAAAACCAGGGATATGAGAACCCAACATGGCTTCTAGGAATCTTAAATTTCCTAAGAAGGCAATATAAATTCAATAAAACATGCAAAAAGTCATAACTACTCATTCAGTTAATCTCTCTGAAAAATCCAGACCTAACAGGGATTGGAACCCACTATCTATGCACTACCCTACCAACTGATCTGAGTATCATGGGTTCCAATCCAATTTATGCCTGGATTTTCTTTAGCTTGGCTTGCAGCTGCTTAAGTTGCTTATCAAACTGGGATGATCTTTCTTACTTTCATTTCATTCATAGAAATCTCATTATACCTTCGATTTTTTGCAATTTGTCCACACAAGAAGTGATGATTTGTGGTGATTGTGGGCCTCCCTGATGCTTCACAAAGAACTCACGGAAACTAATTAACCTATGCGTCAGCAAAAACACCAATTCAATAAATACCATTTTCGAGGCCTTTCTTTAAGGATTTGTGAATTATAGGGTCACCATCGTGGCTTGCTACGCAACAGTTTCCACCCATCCGTACAAGCTCCTCCACAAGTGGCAGGTCTTCCGTTTTCAAAGCTTCTTCAAGAGGTATAATTTGGGATCCCTCGATCTTGTTTGCTGAGGCACCATTCTCAAGGAGAGCAAACATTAACAAAGGTTGCTTGGAGTGAAAATGATGAATTACTTCACCAAGCGGGACACTAGAGGCGTCGATATTTGTTGCCAGTCCTCCTCTCCCAAGTACCTGTGTCGATGGCCCTCCTCCTCCGATATAAAGGACCCTTAGCTTGTCCCAGTCCTTCCTTTCGATCACTTTGTTGGTCACTTCCTTCAGCAGATGGCTCGGGAAAGGAGCTGTGAGGGCTGAAGTTCCCTCTAAGAACATAAAATAACCAGTCGAGATAAAATTACTTAGTATATACTAAAACAGTGGATAGCGTTAAGGCGCGCTCTTGTTGGCTACTAGAATATCCTCTGCTTTTCACCTTTGCTTTTCACCTCCGAGCAACTCGCGCGAGATTTGAGTTCGAAAATGTTGTCATCGATGCAGGAATAAATGAGTTGAAATCATCTCGGTACTATATTATCTCACTGTTTTAGTAGATATTAAAACAACTTTTCACCTCAGTGGTGGACGTCTATCTCTCCGCTTCGCGGCTCGGTAAATATCCACCACTAGCCACCTCCACTTCGGTGAGTAGTTGTTAAATATCAAATAGTTGTACGAAAAGCATTGTTTCACCGGTTTATTAGTCCTTCTTCCGACTTTCTTTGATGCCATTCGTAAAGAGCCAAAACAGTCCTAAGTCGTACTACTATCTTAAGACAAGAATACACCATAGGAGAGAGTATTTTTTATGCATTGGTGCCAGATGGTGATTAGCTTGCACCTCTCGCACTTTTGCCTCGTAAGCCAGTTTTGTAATCATAATCGAAACATAAATTGAAGAAGGCGGCTCATCAACTTGTTATCGAATCTATAATTTCCACTTTAAGCAAAACTAGTTACACACTTCTCGGTAGGTCTTGTAATTAAGTTAGCTTCTATTGAATTATGCTCTTCAGTTTCTCCTCTCTTTACTAATTTTTTTTCAACCAAATATGTGTTAAACGTCTTGTTGTGTCTGAGCCTCGCTTGTACTTTCCGTAACTCATTGCACCCCGCATTGAAAAAATGCTGCTGTAGCATGTTTTCTCGGGGAAATTATAATTTTGAATAAAACAGTCGCTTTTTCATTAACCTACCATCAAGGGTCATAGCAGTATCCAGGGCGTCACTCAGAAGGTCGCGAATGAGTTCCTCATCAGTAGTGCGTCTAATGCACTCATTAATTGCTGTCATCGTCTCTGATGGTCTTTCCAGATGTCTTAAACATTTGACTTGACAGAGATACCCCTAGAAAGGATGTTTGTTTGAACCTTTTGTTGTTAAGAAGTGTTACACGGTAACGATAAGCGAGCAGACGCCTTGAATAGGCCATTTTCGAAATATCAATATTCAGCTTGATAGTGAGGCAGAGAGGACAAAAACAATAGAAACAAGTTGCAACGAATGTGAAAGATATTAGCATACTATCCACTTTCCTTTGTCTTTGACCTCTTAACCTCTCGTATAAGCTGAATTTTAATATATCGAAAGTGGCCTATTTGCGATTATCCTGAATTGTTAGCTTGTAAGACTGAAAGCTTGATATGGATTATGGGAAATGGTCATATTTGTTTGAAAAGACAACCCAAGCGTATGGACATAAGACACAAACCTGGGAATGTTGGTTAACCCATCACCTAACTACTCGACCACCACACCGCTAGCTGCTCAGGGACAATATTTTAAACACTATTTGATAATGCTGTATTATCACTCGCCAACAAACGACATTAAACACTACAAAAGGTCGGTTTCCAAACTTCAAGACAAAGCTACACATTTTAATATCAAAGCTTAGGCCTAAATTATTAATCTAGCTTCGGCCGAATTATTCTTCAACAGTGATATTCTATGGTAGAATAAATAAATATTTTTTTGCGCAAGTCGGTGTCTTGATCTTCAGTGGTAAAGCAGAAAGAAGCGGTTCCTTTAGAGTGGAAACTCCGGGTTCAAATCCAATCCACGGATATGATTTTTTATTTCCTTATTTTCTCTGCTACTACAAGTCCTGGGACACAGTGTCCAAAATTCACGATAATAGTGAATTCAAAGCAAATTAACAATTCAAGGTAATCGCGACTTCATGGGCGGGAACTGGGGGGTTTCATCACCATCTAGCCTTTTATAATGAGCAGATAGAATCCAGCTGTACCAAAATTTAAGCTGGAGAAGAGGAGTCAGTGGAGAAGGCTTCTTCCAAATTAAAGAGCACCTAAGATGGACATTAATAGCGAAGAACGCGATAGATGTCGTAGAAACAGTGGGATAAAATATTTATTAGCGTGATAAAGTTGTGATTACCTCTAGCAATGCTGGCGTCATTTTCGTGGCTTTTTTTGCGTCTTCCAATCCATCCGCATAATTACCTAATTGGTTTTCAACCTTTGATCGTTGGCATAACAAGAGCGAAAGACTCAGATCATTAGTTGTGTACATCACGGCCAGATTGACACACTCCTTACAAATGCTGTGGAAGCCCTTCTCAAACAGGTCGGAGGCACGCATCTGCCATCGCTTGGCTTTTTCCTGAAAAAAGATGAAAAATGTGAGCTTAATGATATGATTTTACTGAGCCCCATTTTTCTCTCACGGTAAAACTTAAAGACTCAAAACTTCACTGAATACCTCCGATTTGACTGAATGGAGTTTATAGCATTCTTTCCCAGCAGCGATCGCCTTTTCGTGCTCGTTTAGCTTAAAGTGCGCCTCTGCCAAAGAGTGGTATGCCTGTACAAATATTGCTTCTGTGTGGTCATGCGGGAGGTGGAGGCACATGCTGAGTAGCATAACTGCTTTTTTGTGGTCATTTTTGTCGAGTGCCTTTCGACCAAGATGATACCACTGTTTTGGTTGACCCTGCAAAGGAGATTATGAGACTGTTAGACAAATGCCGTGACTTTGTCGAAAAATGCAAACTGACAAATTTTTCCACCTGTCTGGGCAAAATATCTAGTACCAAACCCAACAAAGGTCCAGGGACAATTACGCAATTTCAGATCCATATGTTCACAAACAAAAGTTGTCAACTCGCTATCCCAATTTTACCCTTGGAATTAGTAAAAATCAGTTAAGAATTGTCTCTTCATACTCCGTAATGTTGCAACATTGGGGGGGGGGGGGGGGGGGAAATGGGCTGGGTCGGATCCAGGGGGTGGAACAAGTGGTTGGGTCTTTAATGGAGCCTCCCTAAAGTGAAAAATGAAAAACGTCAGTTAAACTTGTGCAGTTCCTGAACAAAATCGAAGTGGTAAAACACCTCACACGTAAGCTTACTCATTGTTTCAAATACCGCAAAACCTAAGAATTTCAAGATATTAACCTAGAATCATCCTTAAGAAAGCATGAAATTTACATTTTGGACAATTGGAATCTTCCCCAAGACTAAATCAAGGATCCACTTCAACTGAGTGAGGGATGGAGAAAATTGTTTCTGATGATATTGATTTGGCGCATATTTCTTAACAAGCCTAAAGACTGCATGAGGGATAAAAGTCAGCATAAAAATTTGCATCATTTAAACAACACACCTTATTTTATATTTATCTGCCAAAGGTTAAATGGCGCAAGGTGTCGCTCTATTGATGGATCCTTTGATTTCATCAAGAAAGATTAGAAATTCGAAACATTATTGGGGTGGCCAAAAAAAGTAGGAGTTTGTACCTCTTTGTTAATAAATATTTCATTCCCAACGATGCAAGATGGATCGGCGTTGTTCCTTAACAAAGTCACAGCCAGGTTAAACTTCATTACTTCCATAGCAACTAGCAGAGGGGGTCTTTTACAATCACGCAGTCCATCCGGTGGGGCTTCTCGCAACAGCAGATGTTTAACAAGCTCGTCCAGATCGTCAATGTCGGAAGCAATCAAAAGGTCCAATGGCACGAATGAAGCGTCACATTCAAACGCTATCCCTCTAGATGACTTATTGGATTTCGAGCCAAGGTAGAGAAATTGCAATTTCTTCCACTCATTCTTCTCTGTCGCTTCTTTTACCAAATGTAAAAGAACTGAAGGCGAAAATGTGCATGTGATTTGAGCCTCTCCACCTTTTAAAGAGATAATGAATGCAAAGAATCAAGATATTTATAACTCAATATATGATTTCTTCAGTGGGGATTGCATTTATATTCGACTAAGATAAAAATTCACGTTGTTAATTAGCTACATGATGGTAAAATGATTAAAATTACGCGTTAATGCAAGTTAAAAAAACAGGTACACATTAACTTGAGGGTACGGCTACGGGAGTCAGGGTGGCTTAGTGATTATCTATCGGGCCTCCCACCACTGCGAGCAGTGGTTCAATTCTGGCCTCGGCCAGCATGTGGGCTGAGTTTCAGTCGATCTCAACCTGACTCGAGGGTTTTTCTCCGGGTACTCTGGTTTTCCTCCCTCATCAAAATCGACTCACAGCTAATTGACATCTAGCTGTGGTGCTGTGCTCCGACATCAAACATGGACTATATAGCGGCAGCCAGAGGCGCCCTTGTATGCTTTCAGCCCGATGTCGTGAGCCGCGCCCTTCGCAATTCAGTCCTCGACTGCAAGTAAGGGTGATTAGCACTAGCAATATTTTATTTTTATTTATGAAGACGGTGGTACAAGCTAGGTTTTGTTGAATCAACCGAACTGGCTTTTAGAGGGAATTCAACTTAAGGATGTGTTGTAAGCACCTCTCCGATAGAATTTCAGTGACTTTGTTGATACATGTAAGGTTAAAAACTGGTGTAATTTATTTATCGATCACAGAAGCTTGGTCATATGGAGAACTTATCTCCTGTACTTTTGTAAGCCACCTGAGTCCAAAAACGGCAGTGAAACATTTGACAGCCATAGCGTCAGTTGTCCAGAACTCAAAGAGTGAAAACGCAGCTACTGAGCCTACTGAGCGTACTGAGTATGCGCATCACAAAGCATCACTAGTCTCACCGATTAGCCAGATTTAATGTTTTCAAAATTCCAAATCGCTATTTTAATACAAAAAGATGAACCAACCTGGAATGTCCATTGCAGTTAAAACCACATTTATAGCCGTTGAATGTTTCTGCTTGTCACTCGAGGCAAGGGTATGGGCCTTACAAAACGATCCAAGAGCTTCGTCGGAGCGTTCCAAGTGAAACAGGCAGGTTGCGTGATGTGAGTACCCCTGGAGGAAAGCAGTTAAAGTGATGAAGAAAATCTTGTTAGCTGGTGGGTATTAGCATAGGGAAGATGTAAGCGGGGGTACAAGCAAAGACAAATATGAATCTAAAATTTAATTAACTATTAAGAAAGTGATCGTATTACAAAGGGGTTGTTACACAGTGCTCTGCTAGGAGAGTTATTCAACGTCCGATTGGCGGTTAATCATTTCAATAATTGAATGCATTGCATGAAGAACTTTTCAAGAAAAAAGCCGTTATAATATAATTTGGGAAAATTACTATCTGAGGAACTGAAGTGGTGTTGCTGTTGATCGAGAAGTATCAGTCGAAAAAAAACTGGAAAGATGTATACAATAAACGGCAACATACCTTGAACCACTGCGGCCTTATTGTGGTGCACTTTTCTGCATCTGCTAGTGCTTCTTCCCATTGTTTCAAGTTTATAAAAGCCACACAACGGTTGCTGAGAAGTGCTGTTAATGTCTCAGAGTCTGACGATGATGTAAATTCCATGGCGAGGCTACAATACTTCGCCATTAATTCGTACTCGTTCGCCTTGTGCAGTTGGTTTCCTCGGCTCTTCCACAATGAAGCTTGTTTGATCTGTCAGAATAAAATAGGATCTACAACCAAGAATCCACGGTCTCCCCCTACTCCTTGCAATCGTTGTCACCCCATTATATTGCTCTTAAAACGCGAGGCTCTTAAAGATCTGTATCCATTCCAACTACAAGACCATTTAATATGGGTATCCGCCATCGTATAGTATTGAAAGGAAGTTTGTTCCGGACAACGAGGCCAACGAGTCCTAGTCAAATAGTCATCGTTGCATGAGATTGGTTCAAAAAAACGTATATCGACAGAAATAGTGAGATAAGTAGCTGCCTTGTAATTTTTTATGTGCAATATGATTTCATGCCATAACACAATCAGCTACATTAAATTATCCAAAAAAGATAATCTGAAGTAAGTGTTTACCTCTTTCTCGTTTTCCTGGTAAATGGCTTTTAACTTATAACCAGTGTCCAGACACTTAGAAAATGCTTTTTGCTCAAAGTACAGTTCGCACAAGATCTCCAACGTTTCCTGTTTTTCAGCGCCTGTTTTGTCTTCAAGCTTCAGGGAAAGTTCGAACAGATGGCTTGCCTTACGTTTTTCTCCTTTTAGTAGAGCTTCTTGTCCTTCTGCTTTGAAAGATCGCTGCTATAGAGGGAATACAAGCAGTTGTTAATATATCCATGTCAGCCCATAGTTGCAGATAATTTTAGTAATGTATAGCAATTGCTTCCGGATGTAGATCGAATGTGATGTTCTCTACATACAAGGTTACAAAAAATACTAACATCAAAGTCATCGCGGGTAAATAATTAACAATTATTCTTTCAAATCGAGGTGAATAGTGGTAGAATATCTACCGAGCTGCAAAGCGGCGAGGTAAATATTTTGCCACTATTCACCGAGATTGAAAAGAATAATTGTTTTGGTATATACTCACGAAGTGATCTCAACAACAATTGCAGAAGAAAACTATCCAAAGTCCATTTAATTGACATCTCAATTCATGCGTGGAAAAGGTGCAAGCCGCACAAAGCATGCGCGAAAGTGTTTACAGAAGCTTCAAACATGGCAAATCTAAACAAATTTCGTTAAAATCCTCGTCACAAGCAGCAAAATGGTCATTTAACACAGCTTAAATCAGCAATATAAATCGAAAGTCTGCTTGTTAAACATTTTCACCGTTCAATCAAAGTTTTAGAGGTTCATTTGAAATGGATTTGAAAGTGCAGTTGGTAAAGGATCCGCATGAAATGGCGGCTCTAATTGAGGTGAGCGTTGGTTTGTTGTAAAATGACCCATCTTCTATCCTTGCAGCCATGTGGAACTTTCTTAAACGTTTTTTTAATTCCTCGATTTCAGTAACAAATTCGTTTTGCTGGCCGACCAGCCCTACAAGATAGAATTACTCTGAGTGAAACAAATTGTTGGCGTGAAGATTGTTTAATTTTCAGGAATAATTATCTGGAAAAACGAAGTCAAACACTGGTTCGCAAAAGTATGAACTCTTCTCTTACCTTTGAAAACTTTCAGGCCAAACGTTGTGGCTCTCTTTGTATTCTGTAGCACAGCATCATCTTGTATTCTCAATATTTCCGATTCATAAATGCTGGCGAGTTTACGCCGGCCATTTGTTTTGTTTGGATCACGCATTATTCACTCCGTAGGGAGTGAATAATGCTCAATTACTCCGAGATAGCGAACCAATCATATTGCTTGAAACACCAAGATCACTGAGTGAGTATTTAACAATTATTCGCCGAAGGCAAAGTGATTATCGGTGAATATTCACCGATAATCACTGAGCCTGGGGCGAATAATTGTTTTAGTATAAATACACAGGTGATTATTTCAAAAAAGAGAAAAAAAAACATTTCAACACGAAATCATCTTCACTTACAGTGGCAAAACGACTACTGGCAGCCATTTTGTCCGTCGAGGTGATTATCGGCCAATAATCCGAGATAGCGAGCCAATGCGAGCGCGCGATTTTGTATAATCACCTGTGTATTTATACTAAATACTAATAAGCATTATGCAAGGATACAAGAAGAATACGTTGCAATATCCGCAGAGGTTTGTGTTTGAGAATCGGCAAAATATTACAGCCGGCTCTTTAAATCCGAAACCGCCTGCCAAGCACCTAGCCCTGCATAAATCTGCACTGCACAAGGGTCCAGGTAGTTTTAGCAATGAATCAAGAAGGTATTGGCAATGACGGGAATGCCTCCGAACATTTTGGGGCAATGAAAACAATCGTACTCCACACACGGGATCTCTACAAGCAATCCTTGTTTGTCAGTGTCGCCTATTGATTCTTACGCAATGGAGAGAACAGCCGAGGGAGGCTTGACCGTTTCTCTCGATTTAAGTCTTTTTTCTTCAGTTGTTACTGTTCACAAACTCTATGTATGCCTTTCTTACCCTTGCAGATTTACTAGCTTCTGTGGATTTGACTTTTCTTTCCATCAACACGTCCACAACTTCAGATTTTGCAAGCTCGATAGCCGCATCAAGAGCTCTTTGGCTAGCGACTGCATTGTGATCCAACAAGATGCGTATGAACTGTTCCAGGTTTGGAAAATCACCGCTGACAACCTCCTCAAGTGGAACACTGCTGGCGTCACATCCTGTACCCAGGCCTCCGCGCCCTTTCTCGAAGTGCATTTCTCCTCCGCCACCCATGAAGAGAAGATGAAGTCGGCTCCAATCCTTTTCAGTGACTGCTTTATCGATCATTGTTTGAGATAAATTTTGAGGAATCGTGTAATGAATACTTGTCGTGCCACCTAAATACATTAAAAATATAATTGTGAACCAAACATCTCTCATCTCTTAACGAAAAAACAGCTTATTACTTATTACCTGACTGTCTCATTGCTACAGAAAGAAGTTGATGGAAAGTTTCTTGTTTGCGGTGTTCTTTACTTCTTGAATCTTCAAGTAACAATTCAAGAGATCTTGAAAAGGATTTCATTGCTTTACTCAGCTGTTCGGTATTTGAGAGGCAAGAGCCTAGTAGGTAATGTGCCTGAATAGCAAGAAAATAAAAGTGTTTAGTTATCTGTTTCCAGTTCAAGCCAAAACATCATTAGGGACATTTAGATCGGAGGACGAGGACGACTACGAGTACGAGTTTTCCGTACAGAGCATGCGCATAAGGTTTGGAGTCAGACATTTGTGGAAGTGCGCATACTCGGTACGGAAAACTCGAACTCGTTCTCGTCGTCCTCGTCCTCCGATCTAAAGGTCCTTATTGAGCATGCGCATAAGGTTTGGAGGCCGACATCTTTCGAAGTGTGCATACTCAGTACGGAAAACTAGTACTCCTACAGGTAGTCGTCGTCCTCGTCCTCCAATCTAAAGGTCCTTATTGAGCATGCGCATAAGGTTTAGAGTCCGACACTTGTCGAAGTGCGCATGCTCATAATGGAAAACTCGTACTCGTTGTCGTTGTCGTCCTCATCCTCCGATCTAAATGTTCCTATTATCTCAGTGCACTCTGTCTTCATTCTACTGTGTTCCCATAACATTGCTCCGCCATTCGATTCAACAAAGGATAAACACTACACAAGTGACACTGTAGCGACGTCAGTCTCCTGGTTCACTCTGACTAAGGTTTGTCATGGTGGGTAATATAGTCTTTTATTATATACATACCGAGATTTACACTTCAAAAAGGATCGAGATAAAAATAGTCTCTTTGCGCTAGAGAAGCCAGCTGATTGATCATACGATTTTTTTCACTAGTGAAAAACGACGTATCGACGCTCTGATTGGCTATATCGTTATTGGCTAATATGATGTTGAACTTTGGCGTGGGTAGCCTGTGCACAGATTTGTAAACATGGTGGCCAACTGGTGTATGGTTTTCAAAGTTTTTGATCTTTTATTGCTTAGTTTTCTCCACAAAAATACCTCAGAAGATCTTTAAAAAGTTTTAAAAGTGCTCAAGCGAGGTATGGAAGGTAAAGATTTCTTTTATTTAAATAATATTTTGCTATTTGTTTAGGGCTTTTGTTCACGATCGGTGGTTTGATAGCCTCACCATTAACACTTACCTCGTTAACTTTATGATCTCTGTACCAATATTATAAACAAATTACTTCATGATTGGCTCGTTTGTACGATTTTTATTACTCACTCGTTGTGAAGGATCGTCAAACTCACTCGTTCGCTTCGCTCACTCGTTCGTTTACGCCATCCTTCACAACTCGTGAATAAAAATCGTACGCACTCACCAACCATGAAGTAATCTATATACCGAACCTGACAATATTTCTCTTCAGCCATCGACATAGCACAGTTTATTTTGGAAAACTAACAGGTCAATGAAACAAGACCGCTAACTGCCCGCGGCATGCACTCCTTGTATTGAGAAAGAAAAAATATGTGGACTCAAGTCTTTGAAAGTTTAAAATTTTAGACTTGAGGCCAGGCCACAAGTGAATAGTTACACGATTGAGTAGCTCGCTTCATTAAATTATTAACACTCTCGTTGCGAATGAATTAATCATCAATCTGGATTCCTACCTTTGCCCAGTTTGGATTGCATTCGACACACCGTGTAGCATCCTGTAAGGCCTCCTTATCCTTTTCTTTTTTGGTGTACATCAAGGATCGCTTTGAAAATATAGTAGCTTTAAGTTCCTTTTCTCCTTGTGGCGTATAGTTGAGTGCTAAAGAATAGCAGCGAATCGCAAGATCCATTGCGCTCGAGTCTTTGGAAAGCTCATTTCCTCTTTCTTTCCAACGTTTTCCTTCATCCTGTGGAGAATCAAATAACTCGAACAAGACAGTTTTAAATGCCACTGGAATCAGAGTAGCCTTAATTAAACTGTATACCGAATTTGGTACCCAATGTTACATATATGATTGAAAGGATGAAAAAACGTGATCGCTGCGCTCCATTTCATTGGAGGCAATGGCATGAACACTGACGCACGAGTTTTCTCAGGAACCAAGAAATCTGAAAATATCTCACCAGTCTTGAAACAGCTCCACTGGCGTCCAGTACATGAAGAAGTAGTGTTTAAAATTCTGCTTATAACATACCAAGCGATCAATGGTAATGGCCCAGACTACATCATTAAGCTATTGCATCACTGCAAGCCTTCTCGCAATCTACGTTCGAGCTCCGTCAACAACCTAGTCATTCCGGAAACTAGACTTGCAAGCTACAGCTGAAGCTTTGGTGACCGAGCATTCAGGGCCGCTGCTGTTAAGAGGGTATTTACATGAGACCAGCACGAACTCAGACCGGTATGAAATTTTTGCAGCCGTATACATGAGCTTGGTGCCTGGTTTCGGGACGAAATGAAATGTTTTGTCCAGTAAATGTTTGGCTGACCCAAAAACATGCAGGCTTGAATTTTCTGGACCCGGTCTGAGATTTGTTGTTATTTACATGTGAGAACAGTTTGAACTCAGACCGGTGCGAGAATTTCTCGTCTCGGTCCAGCAACCGACACGAAGTCAGACCGGTCTGAGTTTATTGTCAGGCCGGTCTCATGGAAACGCATAAAAAGAAATGCATGGAGGCCGATATGAATTCATGCCAGTCTGAGTTCGTCCGGGTCTTATGTAAATAACCCCTAAGTAGTGGAATACTCTTCCCCTCTATCTTAAAGTAATCTACTAGCACTGAAGCATTTAAAACGGGCCTTAAGACTTTTCCTTTTCGTAAAGCATTTCTTTAATTTCCTCGGGTTTAATTCTTAGTTGATCTTAAACTTCCTGTTATAACGCGAAACTTAGTTCTTAATTGACTTCTTTAGCTTGTACGTTATCTTTTCCCATTTCAGACCACCTAGACCACCTCTAGAGAACAGTTTCTTTGAAATGTCGTCTTATGCATGTGCTTATGTACTAATAACTTATGGAAAAACTAAAGGAGAATTCCCTTGAGAACATCACATGGTCAGAAATGGGAAAACAAAATGTACAAGCTAAAGAGATCAACTTGTTTTACTATTTTATTTTTATCATTTAATCATATGTCCACGCATTGAGACTACGTGTAATGCGTTCCAATAACGATTGTATTAACAGCGGAGCGCGCGCGCGGAGCACCATAGGTAAGAAAATATGGTAACTCATCTGCGCTTTTGGTCCCCGTACGACCGAACGTGCGTCCACCCCTCCATGTATTCCACTGAGACCAGTAGCACGTGACCATATCTCGGGCTTAAGTTTAGAGCTCATCGAAGTCAGATATTTTTTTAATTGACCGCTGATGAGGTACTGGGTTTCGATAAGATCGCAGGCTCAAGCCAGATTCCAGAGTTTTGAAGCAAGCAACCGTTGACAATCTTCCTGTCGGTGTGCGTTTGATCAGTGGCTTGATCTGATCGGCGTAATTGCAAGTTGAGAAGATCAATATTTTGAGCAAGAGCCGATATAACGTAGATTTGATTTTAGTGGTGTACTATATTTCAGCTGGCCAAACGAGCCTTCTTCTTCAGAAGAAGAAGGCTGGTTTGGCCAGCCGAAATATAATACACCACTAAAAATGTAACATCACAGGCCTAAAAGGTGCTCCTGGCCTGGTCAAATATTTCCCTTGAGAGCGAGTAACAACAAGTTCTTACAGTTCCCAAGGGAGTCCTCTCCTGATTCCCTAAAGGGACAAAACGTTTCTTAGGAGTCTAGCCGTTCCCAACAGAGCAGTTTTCTGGATCACTTCAAGTCTGATGGTGGTGCCAAACTTTTCAATGTGTTTGTCAAACTTATCAGATACAGCCCCTAAAGCTCCGATCACAACTGGCACTACAGTCACTTTCTTTAGCTTCCATAACTTTCTTATTTCTTCCCTACGAAGTTGGTACTTCTCTATTTTCTCCAGTTCTTTATCTTTTACTCGCGCATCCCCTGGAATGGCGACGTCAATGATCATGGCCTCCTTTGCTTGCTTATTAACGAAGACAATGTCCGGTCTTCGAGCTTCAACTATCCTGTCACACTGTACATTGAAATCCCACAGAACTTTGAAACCTTCGTTTTCTACCACTCGCTCTGGCATGTGTTTGTATCACTTATCGGTCCACTCAAGTTCTGCCTTTCCACACAGTTGCCAATGCACATACAGTGCAACGTTGTCGTGGCGCCTCTAATATTCACGTTGTGCCAACTTGCTGCACTCACTTGTTAAATGGTTTACACTTTCTCCATTCTCTCGACACATCCTAAACATAGGAGATTCTACGTTTTTGTCTATGTGGAACTTGATATAATTAGTTCTGAAAGCTTGCTCTTGGGCGCTGCGGATCAATGCTTCTGTACATCCTTTGAGGTCTCCCTTCTGCATCCACCGTCATGTTTTATCCCAGTCCACTCCCGTAAAGTCTCTAACATACTGCCCATGCATTTGCTTCCCTTTCCATTTGTTTTCGGTTTCCTGCTTTGCACTCTTCTTATACTCTCTCGGTTCCTTTGCCTCATCCGTCTTCACTGTTCCTCTCTCCACGACTTTCCTTAACAACACCACATTACATCTCCCTACATACCAACCCAGACTGTTTTATTCCCCCCAGACAAAAGCTTCGCAACTAATTATTATTATTATTATTATTATTATTATTATTATTATTATTATTATCCATCTACGTGTGTTTGTGGGGAGCTCTTTTCGGTAGATCACGCCATAATCTGCAAACGCGGACGATTCGTAACTCAGCGCCATAATGAGTTACGCGATCTGAAAGCTGACCTACTGAACCTGGTATGCACCGATGCTGAAACCGATTATTACTGTTATTATTATTATTATTATTGTTGTTAATATTATTGGAAGCTGACCTACTGAATATGGTATGCAAAGATGTTGAAACCGAGCCCGTTTTACAGAACATTTCCGCTCGAACAACTTAGATATACACGCACGTGGGTTTTGGGAGAATCGAATCAACGATCCGCATTCTTTGATGTTATGGCTTGCCACCCAAACGCCGAATCGTACAGAGACTTCCAGCCCCAACAGGTATATAGAATGCACGAAAATGAGAAAAAGCGATTACACTCGACAAGAGTCCTCGACATCGAACACGGAACATTTACACCACTAGTTTTCTCCACAACTGGTGGAATGGGTATGAGCTATCACTCGTATCAAACGATCTCATGTATCCAGGCCAAAACCTCGTTTTCATCGCTGAGATCTGCAATACTATGCTTGAGAGGCACGAGAATGGTGAGATCTAGGAGAGCTGCATGTGATATTTTTAACATTGACCTAGATATTAAAACTAGTGAAGGAGCCATTTGCTGAAAGACTTTTTACTGGGTTGCCTATGGCAAACCAGTCGGAAAATGGGTAGATTATTATTTTTTTTTTATTTTCCGTGTCGGTAAAAGTCTTGCCTGTCTCTCCCCTGCTAAGTGGTGTCTTTATGAATAGAGCCTTCTCCGCGTATTGTCTTAGGATCGAGAGGGTAGTGGGAAATGCGTAGATTTCTCTGGTGGACACAGTAGAATGATCAACGTAACCGGCAATGGCGTCGAAAGTCATGTAACGTGAATGGCGTTTTAGTGGATGTTTAAGCAAAATATACCCTTATGGAGCTTAATAATGGAAAGTCAATTGGATACTGAACAAGAAAGGCGCTGAAAAAAAAATCTGGAATCTTAAAAGCGACGAGTAATGGACTTCGACAACAGTCTGTCGCCCGTCGAGCCGTAATCAACTGTGAGATGTAGTTCTAATATTGTAAGAGTGTGGTGTTTTGTACAACGCTGAAATCAAATGGAAAATTCTCTAGTAACTTATGGGCCCGGGGGGGGGACTCCCATATGGAACAGACGGGGATGCTCGTCGGAAATTTTGAATTTAGCCCCTAAAGGAGACCATCTGGGCGTGGCTCAAGCTTTTTGTGACCCCTAAAGGAGACTAATCTGGGCATGGCTTAAGGAAATTTTGACCCCTAAAAACAAGTTAAAAAGAAAATTTGACTTCTGTTTCTCTTCGCGTAATTCTGTGTTTCTTCGCGGAACCCTAAATGAGACCTTGGCGGCTTAAAATATTGGCGCTTTGCCCGGAACACCCTAAGCGAGACCAAAATCCAAAATTTACACCCCTAAGCGAGACGACGAGCATCCCCGTCTGTTTCATATGGGAGTCCCCCCCCCCCCCCGGGCTTATGGGTTTAACAAAACAGAGACTTGGATCTGTACTCAATTCTGCACAGTCTTCTGCTAACAATTGGAAATTTCACAAATTCCTGTTAGTCAAAAATTATTTGAAAGAAAGCTTGTTGCCCATTTTTTGCTTGATAATTCAAGTAAAGGGTTTTTCAGTGAAGGGTTTGATGCTAAACACTCGTGGGAAATTTATTTACCGTGTTGCGTTTTTGACACGGAGTGTAATTTGACACGATTGATTTTCTTGTCTTCACGCACGTATTAAATGAAATAGGAAGGGTTTTTTGCCTCTTATAGCACATATGTTGTTTGTTTCAAAAAGCATTTCGCTGGAAAATGGTGGCTTTTATGAATTCATTATGTGTAATATGCGAGCTTAACTGGATAGTTTTTATGGCAATAGTAAAGCATTTTCGTGTCAAAATATAAGGTAAGCGACTCCTTTCTGTTGTGTTAACTTAATTGAATATACCATGAGGATACCTAAACTTCGAGCCAGGATTCGAGCTAGGATCCGAGCCAGGACTCGAGCTAGGATCCGAGCCAGGATTCCAGCCAGGATTCGAGCTAAGATGAGCTTTCTCCGCTATTTATTCTCGAATCTTTCGGTTAGGTTATGTCTCGAATCGGTTAGGTTAGGTCTATTTGCGTTGGTTCTAGTCTAGTTAAGTCTAGTTAGGGTTAGGGTAGGTCTTGGTTAGGTTAGGTTAGGTCTCTGTTAGGTCTCGGTTAGGTCTCGAATCCTGGCTCAGATCCTAGCTCGGATCCTGGCTCGAATCCTGGCTCGGATCCTGGCTCGGATCCTAGCTTGGATCCTGGCTCGGATCCTGGCTCGGATCCTGGCTTTATTCTTAGTTTATCTATACCATGGCTCGTAAGTTTGTATTTGTCATCTGCTGTAAACTTGATTTCCACCCTCAAAATTACCTCCAGAACCTACTCTTTGCGTAAAATAAACTTTTAGAATGATTTTCGTTTCTTCTCTGGTGATACTTGACGATTCGGGAACATTTTGTGAAAAAAGATTTATTTCGGGTCACGCGCGCAACTTGCCCGATTATGCAAATAACATCCACTTCGCCTTTTGAAACTCGTAAAATATTCGCAGACCGGTCGCTTTCTCTGAAATTTGAAAGGATGATTGCTAACAAATATAGAAAGATTTTCACAATAACTAAAAATTCCTGTGTTAAGCATTAGAATTCGACGAAGAGGTAATGCGACTAAATTTGTCCCGCGCGGTGCTATTTTTATGATTTGACTGTTGTGCAAATTTTGACAGATAATATTAAATTATGAAAAAAATATCTAGGTAAAGGTACACCTTATTTAACGTCGGAAGTTCCTTTACTCTCTAGAGAGTATGCTCCCAGGAAGCCGATGGATAGATCGTTAAAAAATCTTTATTTTTAGCTGTTATTTGAACATAAAAGATGCAACACTTGACGAGAAATAATATTTTTGCTATTACTATGTATTTTTCCCGGGAATCGCGTTGAAAATGAGTTAAGAAATTTGCATACGTGCGTTGAAATGTGATACACGAGAAAGGAGTTTTATTTCTCTGACAAATGATTTTGTCATTGTAGTGCAAGATGAAATTTATTTGGGAAGCCAACAATATTCTTTTAACTTCCTGGTTAATCCAATTTTATTGCTGCGACTTGCTAGTGCGAAGATTGTGTACATGAAACTCGCGCTTCTTGCGAATTTTGAGTGTCATGAAATTACATAATTTGCGTGACAATATATACCTTTTTTGATACTCTGACCCAAATACATTCAGATAGTAACAAACTTCATATTTACTTAACCATTTCTTCGCTTTTGTGCTTGTCAGCATTGTGATTTGCGGTAATTCGCAAGTCTGTTTTTGTATCTCATAGATGTTTAGATTTTCAATTACACGGCCACTCAACCTCTCGATTGTGTAAATAGTTCACCCTGAAGTCAAAATAGATACGTTTCTCAGGAACCCGACAAAGAAGGCTTCCTGACCCGACAGAAGAAATCTAAATATTCAGTTAAATATTACAACAAAATTAACTAACGACGGAAGTTTCTTCGCTAAACAGTACGTTGTTCTACTCTGAAACATTCTTTCCCGTAGTTGACACAGGGTGATCACGTGCACCTTTACGGTTGCCTAGCATGTGATCAATTTCTTCCTTTTGACAAAACGTTAGAGACTGCAAAAATGTTCGTGTTTTTAAGATCTTTCAATGAGAATTCGATTCATAGTTATATATAAACACTATGTTATTTTTTTTCTTCATCTGTCTCTTGGCTTGCCTTTTTCTGGTGCAAACGCAAAGCCAAACAATGTTTTGACCTGGCATCAGATTAGACCGTCACATTATGAAGCGGAAACAACACCTTTAGTCCTTTCTTGTATGTGCAATAAACGTTTGCTTAGTCCAACTGCTAGACATGCTGGAAAACGTCCGTCAGAGCAATTTGCAGTTAGTTTTTTGCCGACTATTTATTTAAAGAAGAAACGAGTGAATTTTACTCAAGAGCGTGTTTTGTTATCTTTAAACTGAATTTATTACGAAAGCTTAAAAGACTAGAAGACCTTAAAATGGGACAGGACATTACAAAATAATTAAACGTGTGAGCCAAAGGGCCTCTGCTAGCGCGACATGTGGGTGACCCCTCAAATGGTCTTAATGACGCCCCACTTGAAAAAATTAACTGGAACGCTGCAGTTCTTTGTGTAACGCGTACCACAGGCAACCCAGTGTAAGCTTTTTGGAGCTTCTCGTTATTTAATTATTATACAGAGAGCTGACCAAATTTTCAAACTATACATAACCATTTTTTTTATTAGTGAATTTCTAATTTTCTTCTATATTTGTATATTATATTTTGTTAGGTGTAAATTTTTATTTCATCTACAATAATACTTGTAGTCCCCCAGCCCTAGTGAAACAAAACAATGTAACTTTCTGTCTAGTTTTTCGATCCGTAAAAATTGTAAAAGTAATTCTTTTTAGCGATGACATTTTGAATAAAATTACGGGTTCATATTAATATCATTATTATCATTATCATTATCATTATCATTATCATTATCATTATTAATGACTGAACTTTAGCTCACCGCATTCATTGTTTTATCTGACATGTAGGATTGCTCTCCAATCTCGAGCGCCTCGACGTATTTTTGCAGTTTGAAGTAAGCAGTTGCCTGGTTGCTTTTATTGGATCGTTTAAACTTCACCCAGTTAGAACTACCAGTAGGATGTAGCATGAGTGCAAGACGAAATAACCTCAGTGATTTCTCGTAACGTCGCTGCTTGAATTCTTCAAATGCCTTTTGTTTTTGTTTAACAGCTTCTCTCTGGAAAAATGTGTAGAAAGTCATGTCGGAGTTTTCATCGCACTATTTTAATTATTCGTGTTAATGTTGTAAAGGATGAATACTCTTTTTTGTTTGTTTGGCTTTTTAGCTAGTACCGTACTACTATAGATTGAAATGGTTGAAAATGACAGATAGTGCCTCTTTCGTTTCTTTGGTCTTCTTAAACTGGTAGGCCACGGTTCCAGCTCTTAGGGATATCGCTGTAAACATCGTGGAGAACTTCTCTGGATTTTCTATATTTTCAACCAAAAGCGGTCAAAAAAGTGTTCTATTGGGAAACTACAACTGCCTCAACTTAAAACCGGTTATGGTTGAGAGAATTCGACGAGACTGCTAGGAGTCTTTTCTATGCCAGTGTTGAGTCAATTGTTTAGGGGAGCATGGAGGGCGCAATGGTGAGAAAACTCGCATTCCACCAACGCAGCCCGGGCTCGATTCTCAGACTCGGCGTCAACTGTGGGTTGAGATTGTTGGCTCCCTATTCTTGGTTTGCATCCACGTGATGAGACGGCCATGTTGGTGTACAAAACAATAGAAAATGGCCCCACAAGTTTTGCATAATAGTAGAGTCAAATTCCCAAAAGACATTTTACCGCATTGTTCTGTACACCAACATGGCTGCCATGACATCAGATGCAAACCATCAATGCTGAGAGCTGAATTCGCTGTTTTCACAAATCCCATGATACAGTTCATTTTGGGAGGTTATTTGGATTAAAACAATGGATGTCCATTTCAGTGAAGCATGATACAGTCCCAAGAGTAAATGACTTGTACTGCCTTTAAGCAAAGAACCCCCAAAACGTATTGCATAATGGGAATGGGAAAGTAGCGAATAATCAAAAACCTGCTCAGTTTACATTAATTCATCCAGTTTACTCAAGACAATATGAGATAAATGAGCGAATCCCACGTGCGGTCGGTCCACTTTCACACCAACTGACCAATGTAGTGTCGTCCCCGCAGTATGATACGGAATTCCTATCCAAACTTTCAAAGGAATAATTCAAGCCTCCTAGTACGTAAATATTCGGTTTCCCTACCTCAGCTAGTATTGGATCCATTTTTTTAACTTCGTCTATGTCCCGCTGTGCTCCAGATTCCTTGTTCAGCTCGTACCGAATCAACCCTCTGCACAGGATTGTTGTAGCTCTCTCGAAACCAAAGGATCGAAAATAAAATGCTATATTGACGCATTGCTCTGCAAGACGGAAGTCTCGGTTTCGATACAGAGAAAATCCATGATTCGTCCAATTCCACATTTCCCTCTGTTTGCAAACAAAAATGTATTATATTACTAACACCGTTATTTTAAAATTAAGGATATTTTTATTGCCTCATACCACAGTCATACGAAAGTCGTGAGACACCAAACCGGTTATGTGGCCATTAACACTTCATACACATAGCCAATCTCCGGAAACTCTGGAAAACAGAGTCATCACACACAGTAATAATAGTAATAATAATAATTACCATCATCATAATCATAATCATATTCATCATCATCATCATCATTATGGTAATTGTAATAATGGCAATAGAGACGGTGGTGGTCCAGTGGTTAAGGCGTTGGGTTTGCATGCGGCTCTACCGGGTTCAAATCCTGTTCCAACCTCTGGCTTGGATTTGTCTCCGGTTGTCCCGGATTCAACCCTACCGCGCTTTGTAAATACCCCCCTGGTTGCCCGTGACTAGGAGCGAACATCTCATATTAATCGTCCGGTGACGCTACGACGTCAAGCCTTTTTTTTGTTGTGATTGGTCATGGGCTTCTGCGGGAGTCTCATTCGCGGGAAATTCACTCTCAAAATAAATCGGTCTGTGAAAACGCCGTAACACGCATGGGCTCCTGGTTGGGGGTCTTATTCATGTTTCTTTCAGGTTACTAAAAGTGAGGTGCCTGTGAACAAGCTTGACAGCTAAGTATAAGTGCACTTCCACAAAAAAGTAAACAAAGAATTTAAATTTATTTTTTTAGTTAAGTTAAGATGCTGATATACGGCTTTCATATATATTAACCAACGTCATGAA
>NC_090872.1:19207579-19240079 GCF_036669935.1 Montipora foliosa
CCGTAACTGTCAGTACTGACAGCAATGAAGTGATTTTCTCAAATATATGGCGTTCCTTGGTGTCCCTAAATTAACGCACGGAACGATTTTTCACTTCTTTTGGAAGACCACAAAGTTCATTTACCTGCACTCAAAACAGTCCGCACGGGATGTTGACTTTTCACCCGATTCTCCAATATTTTGCACCAGCAAGGAAGAGTTCACCTTTGTTAGACCAATGGGAAACTGCAATAAAGCGCGTTCGCTGGTCGAAAGTCTTTTCATTCATTTCATGCGGCACAAATTCCCGATAAAGAACAATTCGGCCTTGATCTTCTCACAAAGTTAATCAGCGTGCACCTGTAATTCAACGAGTCACCAGAGAGTCAAACCTTTTTTGGTGAGAAAAACGCACAATTGAACCACGATGTTAAAACAGACAGAAAGGGCAGTAAACACAGAAGGTGAATCGATTGTTTTTGACACTGTAGTAGAGAACATAGCCAATTTTGAGGCAAATGTGCATGTGACGTTGTCAATGCACTGAGAAAAAATATCCTGCTAAATCTAATTAATAGTGGTGACTCGTGTACGTGCACACTAACACAATGTCGTTGTTTTCTTCTCTTGTTGATTTTGTCCAGCCAAATTAGACTCGAAAAAATGTTAAGCGATATCAAATTAGCCTACAATGGCCAAAACAACATTGTGGAAGGGCAAGGTATTGTAAAGTGTTTCAACAATTTTGTCAGAGACTGTAGCTTGCGACATTGTCACCGTTGTTAATGATTATGCAATTCTATGATCAAACATTCAAATGTGATGTCGACAAACGTCTGCTAAACCTTCATGATCAGAGCTGAGTGAATTTTTTTCTTTTTTCATTAAAAATTGAACTGGAGTGATCAATTGATTGGCCTGTCTGCGTCTCTATCATTTCCTTTTCGTAATTTTTCACTGCATACACTACAGCAACTTTCATAACACAGTTCGACAGTTGAAACTTACAAGAGCTTGCAAGGATAACTGACATAACTGATCTTAGGGTGCGTTCGATTGACCGTATTCCGGAATAGGAATACGTGGAATATAAGTTAGAAATCCTTCGTTTTTACGGAGACTCACATTAAAATTGTCAAGTATCTGCTAAAATGCTATTTTAAACATATTTTTATTATCCTTGCTGCTTTGAAACGCGCCAAATATACCGTTTTAATCCTCACTCTACGTATTCTTATTCCGGAATAGGGTCAATCGAACGCGCCCTTAGTATGCCTTATTCTCATATGCAAAAGGATACTTACTAAATCGCGTCACTGAGATCTCAGTTATCAATCGAGTATTTTTCCGCGTATTGCATCGGTGATATACTTGGTATAATGGTAAAAACACGTACTTTCAGTCTGATCAGTGGCGTTTGATGTGTGACGAATGGACACTACTATAAACCCCTACACCCAGTTAAAGGTTTCTGTCGTCCTCAAGAGAAATCTTTTGTCATGACTATTCACAACCAACTGGCGTGAAACAACCATTTCAATTTCCTTTATCAGCGAAGCGTCGATGACCTCAACCGGCCCTGTCTCGATAATTCAGTATTTACGTCAAACGTGGTTCCTTTTAACGGCGGAAGAAGTTGCTAGAAAGCATAACGGTGGTGAATTGGCTTGTATTGAACATTTTTCTCCAAACGTCATTCTGTTTCGTCAAACCGATTCCTTTTGTAGGAATTTAATATGACGTGAAGCCGACGATCGAAGTCTAAATAATAATAATGGCTTTTAAGTAGGACTGAGGTATTAATTGGGGACACTGTAAAGTCTGAAATCAAATCAAATCAACTCATATCAAATCATTGGTTGGTTTTTGAGGAGAAGGGAAGACTCGGGAAAACCCGGAAAAAAACCTCTCGGTACAGAGTACAGAACCAACAAAACTCAACCAACATATGACGCTGAATCTGGGAATTGGACAGTTGGGTCTTTCTTCATGTACCGGACAGCATTGTATTTTTGGTCACTTGGGACAAGTTGTTTTGTTTTCTGTCTTTTGTTTCTTTTGTTTTACGTAATCTGTGCTACGGTACCTGCAGAAGGAACCGGTCAGTTGGAGTCGAGTGGCCTCACCACTGTGCCCTCCCTGCTCCCTGAGTTTCCAAATTCAATGTTCCTTTACTTTCCGATTCGGCACCGAAAATGAATTTGAAAGAAACTTGAAGGGCTAGTAGGTTATCTGAATTCGAGTTGATATTTCGATCACGTAAATTGTCAATATTACATTCAACAAAAAAATTAATAATCATAATAGCAATTATGTATAGATTTGTCCACCTAACGTCGCAACTCAACTTTAAAATGTCATTTCTTTGATTTGGTACTTTCGAATCGCATTTCTGAAAAGCGACTGTTTACGATTGCAACTAGAGCCGAAACCAATTGCTTGAAGTTTTTTCACTGAATGATTTGTTTAACCATCGCGGAAGTGATGAGAAAGGCCGTGAACGGGCGAATATCGAAACACTTACTCAATCGAAAGTCTTACGTGATCATAAATACCTGCTTTGGTTAAGCTGTTGGTAATATTTTCCTCGAGTTTCCCTCAAATGAAGCAGAGTTGGAATTACAAAAGCAAACCTCCATCCTGGGATCGTAAAAAGACACATTTATAAATATTCAATTCAAAGCATTATCTTAATTTGCCACAACCACCCGTGACTCAGATCCTTCAGCCAATAAACGTGCTCTCAACTGAAATATCTGTTGTCCTGATTTTAAAATGTTCTCTGTTTATTCATGACATGTTTTTCTCGGAAGGCAATTCGGATTTCTGGGAAATATCACCCTTTCCTGCAAGCTTTGTATGCGCACGAGCAAATCCTTAGAAAAATGAAAAGAAAGGAGCACGTATCGATCATTTGCATTGTATATAGCAATTAAGGGACAAAGGCACAGTTTGATAAGCCAGTAGTTTGAATGCACAGGTCTCGTCATGACTGTAATTGTGAACTGGTCGGTTGCCTCGTACTTAATCTGGTTTACTCTTTCTGAGTATGCGCAACGTTGCACTCTCCTCACGAAGGATGGCGATACAGGCGTGTGTAGGATTTGTGGATTGCAGGGTGTCAATAGGGCCGTTTATACGAGAGAAAATAAGCCGCGGCTTACATAAGACGCGAACATCCCGTATAAATGGTACAAAATCTACGTTCACGGCTTTCTCAAGCCGCGGCTTATCCTGGCCTTGGAGTTTATACTCGTATAAATAGTTCCTTTCGCGTATTATGTACGCCGCGGCCAGAGTAAGCCGCGGCTTATTTTCTCTCATATAAACGGCCCTAATGTGGTTCGAAATTCGAAATAACGAAAACGGATCGAAGCTAAGAATAAAACACTACTGAGTTAGAGAATCAATAACTAATTAACAATTAACACTGAAGACCTATTCGAGAAACCGACTAATAACCAAAGGAAACAAAATGAAATTTGCAAGGGCAAAACAACACAGGTCACTTACTTTGGTCTAGCTCCTATTAAAAGATGATATTTACTTCAAAGTAGCGGTGGCGAAACTCCATAATATCCATAATGTAGAAATCGTAGCAACTGAGCAAGGAGCGAGAGAAACCTAAAATTTCCAGAAAAACGTGGAAATTGCGGCGGAAAAGACTCTACGTCATAAGCTAAGTACGCGTCACCGACCAAAATATACTCGGAAAGCAAAGTATGTAACTGTGCCATAAGGCGTGTTTTGGGTTCGGTCTACAGCGTTTGATAGAACCTAATTTTTCGTGTTTTACTCCCAACCGACGTAGTATTAAAGTTTCTTCATAAAGTAATCCAATCGCGCCGACAATCATAGACTATTTAGTCGACTTTAGCGAGTATAAAAGGTAGAGTTTGTTTGATTTCCTATTTTGCTTCCCACTGGATTCCATTGCAAATTATTGAGATTGCAAATAAAACATTTATTGATTATGCAGATAATGGGTTTCGCACTAGCGATGGAAAGACCTCTCTGGTAGATTCTAAAATTTAAACCTCAGCCTGAAACTGCCCATAACCGACCATACCTCCTTCTCATTGTATTCCATCCAGTCTGACCTCTTTTGTAATTCTGCGTGACAGATAATGAAGAACGTGTAGTATTGTGCATAGTTTACGAACTCCTTTTCACCGAGTCCAGTCCATAGATTAAAATTTGAGTTCATTGTTTTGTTATTCTTTCTTGATTTATTATTCCTTTACTAGCCAATTATTCTATGCTAAATTAATTTGCTTTTTACACCGATTCACGAGCACCCGCCACTCATCACCATCTCTTCACAGGCGCACTTGACAGAGCAGTGATAAATTTCTTCCAGTTCACCCGATTCCTTACCAAGATCGAGGGTTCAATTCATGTTGTTTGCTTTCTGCTTTCTGGCTTAGTGGCGGAGCTTCTCGGATAAGGATTATACACAGTAGGCCCGGTTGATCACTCACATCATTCGAAAAGAACAGGGCACGGAGTTCCCGGTGTTGTGGTCTGGTCTGATTGAGCACCACAAGTAAGTTTATTAGCCTTTAGCTATTACCGTATTTACTCTATTAAGCGCCCCCACCCTTCCCCGAACAAGTACCACCAGGAGCTCATTACCCGGAGCCTCCATCTTCCATATTAACCCTCAGAGTCAACCCTTTCTCGTATCTTTCTATTTTTAGAAGCAGGGGAAGGGGGAAGGTGCTTTAGTGGGTGTTTTCACGATAGCCAATCATAAGAGACCTATGGTCAGCCATTTATTACGTCACATACGTATTCACGTATTCACTTCACGTATTTCTCAGTCACATACGTCAAAATATAGTAGTTCTAAAAAGAGAAAGATACGGGAAAGGGTTGATTCAAGCGTACAATATCAATACAGATGGAAGTTCTGGGTAATGGGAACCTGGCGCCGCTCTCGCATAACCGCCGCATTTGAGGAAAAGCGTCGAGGAATTGCGTCAAATTAAAAAAAAATAAAAGGTAACTCTAACACAGAATGGGGAATTTATTTGCATCAAAAATCGATGTTCTTCAGTTCACAGTGATCGTATTTCACTACTCGTCAAATAACGACAATCAACGGACGTTTCTGTTAATCTCGGTACAGGTACAAATATTTCTGTGTGTGGTCCAATTTGTAAATAAGCGCCGCACTTGAGAAAACTAAAAAAAAATTAACACGTGGAGGCTCCGCGCCGAGGTCCGACCCCTTACCATTTTATATACCATTTTTGGCAGAAAAGATACTCCTTTCGTATACCTTCCATTGACAAATGATACCCTTTTCATACACCTTGCATTGGAAAATAGTACCCCTTTCACAAACCTACTTAAGAACACTGCATCCCCTTTCTAGCCTTTAGAATAAAGTTAATGAACGATATTACCTCTCACGAAAAGGCCCTTTTAACTGATACCTGAATGACAGATTTCCCTACCCTTTCATATACTTCTGCTCGTGAAATCCCTAGCCTGGTATCCATATACCTGAAGCTTGAAAAAGGTACTCCTTTCGGGCCGAGCCTCCTCGTATAGGCAATTATAGGGAGTACCCCCCTCCCCGGGCTGTCACTTGCTGTGTTATTAATACAAGAGAGCAAAAACGCCCAGCTAAGAAACATGAACGCGAAGTCATTTGCATTTGCCGTTTTTAGGATATCAAGGCAGCATTACATAGCAAACCAGGGAATGAAATTTGCTTTTTGCAAAGTCTTTGACTTCAGTTCATTTGCTTGGTTGTTAACTACAGACATCGAGCTACTGAAAAGTCAAAATAAGAGATTGTTCATGCCTTTTGACAGGCAGCAGAATCTTTCGTGAGATCTGAGAAATTTTTTTTTGATCAGTGCGAAAGAGATAAGCCTTTCCGAAGAAGATGATCTAGCTTTGTTCCGCTTTCATGGAGTGGGACACTTAGTGAGCGCTGAGAAGACTTCCTACCGGATGTTACGAACGGGAATTAGAGTACGTTGATAGCTTTATGGTTGTTTTTACGCAAACAAACTACCATATTCACTCCCTTTTTTTGTGTGACTGCTTGACTGTCTGAAGAGACTCTAGTGCCAGTCTACTGCGCATCATATAATCTCTATGCTATGCTATGAAAACATTTACAAAATTCTAAAACGTTGAGTCATCTCAAGGTGTGATTTCACTTTGAAAACTATATGTAATTGACAACGAAGACGAGCTCTGATTGCTTTTAAGCCTCGATCACGTACTGTCCACCTTCTTTGTAAATGTTGAGATTTTTCAAGGTACAAACGGTGATCTTCTCTGCTTGTTTGTTCTGAAGGAAAACAAAAATAAAATGTTACCATCAAAATGTAGGAACTCAAATGCCATTCATAATAAGGCAAGGTTAACCGAATAGTTTTCATTTTGCTGATTTGATAAAATCAGAAACCCATAAGGGTTGAAATGTGTAACGGCCCCTTGTGTGCTACAGGAAACAAGCTTCTGAATATTCAATTTGCTAAGTACCATATTTGGAACAACAAGAGCGAGGGGTTTCCAAATATGGTACTTAGCACTGAACACATTCAACCAATCGGTTTGCACTGAATATTCGGAAGCTGTGAACGCGCGTTACACGTTTCGACCCTTATGGGTTTCTGATTTAATAATTTGCCATAAAGTGCTTACTGTGGCCCTCTTGCGAGACCTCCTCACGGCTGCACCGTCTGACAAGTTCTTCTCCTTGGACGTCGTTTCCAGGTCAATGATTTCGTAAATATTTTCATCTGGTTCCTCTTTCGCTATTTCTGGCTCCGGTTTGGGTTCTGGGACTCGCTTGACGAAGTCTTTTCGACCCTAACGACATGAACGAACCTTTAAATCGATCCTTCTTCGAGATTAGCTGAGTTCCTTTATGGTCACTGAAGTGCCTTCCACTTTATTTATTCTCCGAAATCGTCCCAAATGTATTGTGTTGTTTTTAGAAGCTTTTTATTGAAAGCTCACTTTTTTATTCGCTTTTAAAGACGGGAAAAGTGGTCACAGTTTGGTTAATGAGTTCGATACCGGGTTGAAGTCACAGATGACTTCAAGGAACTATCACAATTCAAAGCGGTCTGTGACGTCACCCCGGTATTAAGGAGGCTCAAACAAGTTTCAACACTTTCAAGAGACCTTGCTATTAGAGGGACTGACACTACAACACTTTATCACGCAACAGCAATGTTCTGGTACTATCTGAAACACAAATTATTGCAGAACAAGATGCAGTTATTTTTGTGACGTTACAAGTTACCATAGCAACAGAAAAGCCTTGCAAAAACACCCTATATTTTGGCTTTAGTTGCTTATATCTGAAAAACGGACTCGGTGACCCCAATTTTTTATTGCTCAAAAATGAGTAGCAGGCCAAGATAAAACTCCATGCAAAGTTTAAAAAAAATTCTGTGGAGCGGATTCAGAGCTACTTTACATTTTCAATTATTTAAAGTGGAAATTAGCATTTCTTATCGTAGCGATCTGACTGGATGAATTTCAGCTTTGGCGGGATTTTCATTTATGAAAATTGTTCCACGGCACTAAATGCCCGTCGTTTGAATGTGGGACCAAATTTGTTCGGCAGATTTTGCGTAAATATGCTGTAATCGGATGACACTATATCTCTTTGATTCTGAAAATTCTCCTGGCTGAGAATCCACTGTAAATGTATTCACAAAAATTTCGGTTCTGTCTTTGCTGCAGTATTTCTTTAAATTTGATCACTCGACCAATTTCCTACCTCTCGTCCGAAGACAAACATGACGACAGCCTGAAACATAAAAGTAGGGTTACATTTGAAAACCGCCGACGTAACTTGCGCATCTGGGAGGATTATTTTATTAACGTTGCCAGTCAAGCTGGCAGAGCGCCACAACAGCTTGCGCCAATTACTGTGGCCCCTTTTTTACCCTCCCAACCATGATACACAACAGAAGACAGACCACAACACCGGGAACTACGTGCCCTACTCTGTGGATTCTTTTACGTCCCACAGGATTATTAACATTGAAGGGTTATGAGACGCGACCTCCGGCTTATCGTCCTTATCCGAGAAGACTTGAAAGTCTAACCATTTGCAGATGTAGTTACAAAGGCAGCACTTTCTCCTCAGTTATTTTAAGACCCTGAGTGTTGGTCCGGCCAGAGTCGAAGTCACGACCTCCCGCGTGACAGCCCGGTACTCAACCAACTGAGCCACCGGTGCGATTGCTGGCGCCGGAGGCAAATAACGAGCAGCGAAGCCGCGCGGACGTTCTAAGGAAAGAGAGAAAGAACCTTGTCCTTATCACGTTGGAGCAAAACAAAGAGATTTAGGCTGCACTTGTCAAAAAGCCCTCTCTTATTCTGGACGTTCGATTTCTTTACAGCATAAAATCAATGAGGTTCTGCGCTTTTTGATATAACCTGATGCCGCGATAGTGGCGTTCAGAGAGTTTTCATTTAATTAAAAGGCAAACCTAAGGCATTAGAACCAATAAACTCAACCCAAATGTGACGCTAATAAGTCTGGAAATCGAAGCCGGTCGACATTCGAGTGGAATCCTAAGGGAGTGCTCTCACCAATACGCCATTTCTGCTCGTATGAACCAATCACTTAAGCGTGGCTAGAATACCTCAAATCAATCATTTAACTCATTTAACTGTGCTCTATTGTGAATCAGACAGAGCAGAATTTGAGGGATCTCGAAAAGGATTGCTTCGTAGAGAACGTTATTTGAACTCAGTATTTCTTACCTGGATGATAACAAAAGCTGACAGCAAATACTGCTCGAAAAATCTTTCCTCTTCAACGGCTTGATAGGCAAATGTGCAAGTAAGCACGAAACAGAACAAAAATACGAAGTCCTTGAGCACGCGAAACCTACAATATCAAACGGACAGTTATTTCTTTTAGTGGGAGGTTATAATATAGAGGATATTACATGGCCACTTGGGGACACGAATTTTATCTTCGAGTGCTGAAAGTATGACAGGGGCACCCAACGACCAATTTGTTATAAAATGTATTATTATACCCCATAATGAAAATAAATGTTATTAAGGCATTTTCAGGTGTTTCTCAGTGTTGCTGGGAAAACATTATCTGTTCCTTTTTCCCAGCAAGACACACAAGAAATTTCCCAGCCAGCTAGATAAAATTGGTTGGTTTCCCAGCCAGCTGATCAAATTTATTTCCCAGCCAGGAATTCCGCGCGCTTTCAAATCCCTCGATCCGGAGCGACCGAATAAAAGCGACAAAACCGGGACAAAACAGGTTTTTTCCGCATGCGCAATCACTCTGACCAGCCGTCGTATGTTTGTGACTACTCTCTGGGAGAGGGAAGGGGTCCTTTTTTTTTTTCTTTTTTTAGTCGTCCTCAGTCTTCAGAGTTTCTACAGCCAGCTCGGGTTGAAATGCTAGAAAAAGTCAGAAATTCCCAGGCAAAACCTCTATCAATAACAAAATTTCCCAGCCAGCTAATCGAAACACCTGTATTTTTGCCAGCCAGCAAGATTCCTCTGGGGAACAGATAATGTGAGGAACAGATTCGTTGGGTGCCCCTGAGTATGAAACGTCCAGAAATAAAACAACTTGTTTTACCCGTTTTCGAAATGATCAAAAAGTGGTCACCAACCGCTAAAACACGCACGTTGTGTAACATGACACAAGATATAAAAGTTATGAAAAACAAATCGTGATAATGTAAAATTTTGCAATAAAAATGTTAATGTAGTAGAGAAGAATTATATTAATTAAAGCACAAAAGATATTATTTCTTTCGTAAAAGGAAAAATCCTGGTATTTCATCAGTATCTATAAAATAAGCATGATTATTGGTCAACGCGCGCCAAATGCGGCTCTGGGGATATGAGGAATTTCACTATCGAATTGATTTTAGGTGGCCACCAAGAGTAGCAGTCTCTCTCAACCCTCAAGAAACTCTTGAAAGAGGGCCCATCGCACAACTTCCATGTTGTCTCACTTTGGTGACAGTCGAATTGGCTTTTACTGTCACGTTATTAATGTCACGCAATTAATGGCATTTGTCACGCAATTAATGACATTTGTTGTTTTTCGTTGTATTAATTAGGGAGCTTAAGCAAGGATGATGACGACGGCTACAAGAAAGCCACAGAAACAACAGGCTTAATTATCAAAAACAATAGCTCTGCAGGCCCCGCTGGTGCGTTTCATATTTTGATACATTTCTTTGTTGTTCGCGTCGTGACAACGACGTAAAATGGTCAAATTCGAGGTCATGTGGAGCAACCTCGTCCCCAGGGCGCTTTTCCCTGGCACCCAAAGCCAGCGAAAGGCGCCCTGGGGACGAGGTTGCATGCGGAGGACGTGAGTACCTGACTATGAATTTTCAATTTTCTCTCCAAACATCGATCCACACCATTCATACCAATTTTGTTCATGTTCTGGAATGTAGATACTCACTTTCCACGTCGAACGACTTGGAATAATCGCTAAATTATTTCAGAACAATAACGGGGGATAATCTCCGCTTCTTCTTGTAGCCGTCGTCGTTGTCCTCGCTTAAGTTTCTCAATATCCCACCAAGTTACTTTAATGATGACGGATGAGATTTCAACCAAAACACGTACACCATTAAAATAGTCGTTATTAATTATATAAGCCATTTCGGAAAATACCATAATACTCTTTGTTTGTCCCCCCAAATCTTGCATAAGCATTGTTTTTGTTTTCTCTTGGGACGATTGTAAGGCCCAAGAGAAACTAGAAACAATGCTTATGCAAAATTTGGGGGGACAAACAAAGATTATTATGGTATTTTCCGAAGTGGCCTATTGAAGATGATTTCCTGCCAACCAACAATCTGAACTACTTTCAAGGAAGCTTGAGTCCTTACGTTATGGATCAGATTAATAATTCGTTTGCTTTTAAATAAGTTTAAATTAAAGTTAGTTGCCGGCTACAGGGTTTCTTCAAGAAAACCGACCTCAACTCTTTGTGGTCGTAGGCGTCTCTCACATCCTGTGTTGGAATGAGAAGCTTTATCAAGATCGCTCCATTAAACTGAGGAATAAAATATTTAAAAAGTGTTGGGAAAACAGTATTGAAATTAAATTAAAAGATTTAGGTGAAATTTCGAAAACTGGGCCCCTTTTCGAAAAAAGGTTCCTTTTTGATTGGACTGAAGTCGCATCCTATCTAGATCCGTTATAGATTACGTCGAAAGCACGTTGTTGTCCAGAGAAACAGAATAGTTACAGACTCTAGCTTCTCGATTCTTGGTTTTACAACATATAGACAAGAAAAGTTGACAAACAGCTTCAATTGATAATTAAATTGAAAATGATCATATGTATATAAAATATATTTCCTAATAGCCCTTTTCACGGTTAGTTTTTCTCTTTTGCAATACAATGTAATCTAACGTGGATGCGAGGCAATTTCGGATTAAAACTACAAAATAGCCCGAAATTGCCTCACATACATGCTAGATTACATTGCAATGCAAATGAGAAAAACTAACCGTGAAAAGGGCTATTGACTAGTTAATAGCACGCCACATTCAACCCTCACGCAAACTGTGAAAAACAAATTCAAAATCTCTTGTATCTCCTTGCTAAAAGAGCCGCTTGCAGTCAACGAAAAGGTGAATGGTTCTCGGCATTATGTGCAGTTAATTATATTCAATGGCTTGCAGAGGAATTGTTTGGTTAAGATGATTGATCGATGTGGACAGTGTACTGCCAAGTATCGAATCGTGGCTCGATAGTCTGTCCTCTTCCTAAATAATTTGGTGAGCCGATGGGGACCCTGGTCTTCTATGAGAATATTGTTCGCCTAGGACGCAGAAACACCGATAAAAAAAACAAGCGCGAGGGGATTGAAAAAAATGTGGCAGGAACATAATTTGACAGAGGAATTTCGTAGCTATAATGTGAAATAAATGAATGACATGTTAGCTAAATTATCATTTTACATGTCAATTTCAAATGGTGGTTTTGTTAAGCACTGGTTGAGTTCAGTTCAACTAACAGGCACAAATATGTGAACGTGATGACCTACCAAACTGATCAAAACCAGCGGTGCAGCGTAACCCCACATAGAGCTCCCAGCGGCGGCTTCCCAACATCTGTTAAGTTATCAAATATGACAAGCATGAGCACTCTGAAAATTGTGAGTCGGAGAGTAAAAAAAAACTAGTCTTATACAAAAATGTCAGTTCTTACACTTCGTCCGGGTGTTTCGGATCAATCTTCACACCAATTGCGAGAAAAGCGAGAAGCATTGGCAACCCTATTAGTGGTAAAAGGAAAATGAGAAACACGATCATCTTACACTGTCAGTAAGCTTCAAGCCTGGACAAAATTGTCGAGACACCCTTTACTTAAGTTCTGCATTTCGAAACCAATTATTTCCATGGATTAAATCTTCATGTTTCGGATCCCCTTCTTCTTCCAAACAATTTTGAGGGATAGCAACTCGGTTATTTCGGCTTCTTAAGAAACAACATGGCTTGGGTGGGGGAAGTGGGGGAGGGGGTATTGTTGGGCCTCTGTTGTAATTGTTCAAAAGGATTGTCTCACTACTTTTGTGCAAGGTAGTTGCGTCGGGAGAAATTTAACAAATTAATGTCAGTTTTTCATGCGTCTGTCCTGTTATTGATCATGAATTTGATCATAACACGTCAAAGTAGCAGTGGGATCCACGAGGCGATAACAGAGTGGACCTGCAGACTACTTTGACAATGTTATGACGAAATTCATTGTCAATATCAGGACACGCATGAAAAACTGACATCAATTTGTTTTTTACAGTAAAAAAAGGCACAGGGGTCAAAATTAAGTCAAAACACGAGAAGAACGAGAGACAAAAATGCGAGAAACTCCAATCTGACACGAGCAATATCGCATCATTATCTATCGCATAAATTGTACATTCATTACATTCATGTGTTTGTCCGTTTATTGACAATAAAAATTAGCCAATGAGCGCGCGAGAATTTCGCAGTCATTGTAAAAATCGTCTTTTTACTCACTACAAAGCAGAATCAAATATTATGATTCTGCTGGTCTTATAGAGTGCATGGATTATTTGTTATGCTGGATTTACGAACAAGCGAATGAATGGGAAATTGAAGCTATTCTTACCCCATCCAATGACGACATAGACAATCTCAATATTTAGACTTGAGGAGAAAATTTTCTTGATTTTCCCGTGGATTCTCAAACCGTGAAGCAGTAGCCAGCAAAATTCCGCCAGGACGGAGAAATAAATGGCGAATGCAAGAAAACCACACAGAGTCTGCAAAAAAAAAAAACACAGATTTTGCGGTTTTTTGGAGGACTGCGTGTTGTTTGTTGGTGATGGTGTTTGCTTTTTATCTTGCAGATACTCAGCGTTCGATCCCGTTTATGGCCTTCTCAAATAGCTTTGACAGACTCTATTGCGGAAGAGGCTACCTGACATTTCATGCTGCAAACTACGTTGATAAATTGAAAGTCCTATAATTAAGTAATATATATTTTTAAGACTCCTCGGCATATGCACAGGGCTCAGTCGAATTCTAGACCGAGCATTTTGTTCCACTCCGAGGTGAGGCCAGACTTAAATCGAGTCGGAATCCTTAATTGTTTAGAAGGCATGTCGCTATTTTTATGTTTGCCGTACTCGACCTTTGGGATTACTGACCCAGTCTATTTGCAGCCAATTACTTTTCCTACTAAACATATATGAAGCGATTACTGAGGCACTGCCTTTTGACTGGATGAATCTCTGTCTCCGTCCAGAACAATAAACGAACATGAGATTAAATCTCAGGATACAATTCTTTATGAAAAAGAGGCCACTAGTAGCCTATACATTGCTCGATTCTCCATTCGAAGGACTACTAGTAGCGTTTCAATTTGACGTGGATGCGCAGGAAAATCACAACCCGGGCAAAAAGATTTAAAGGCGACAGTGATCGATACAATGCATCTTCGGCAAAAGTGATAACTGTTCAACGGTAGTCACCTTGACCCGGAGACACAACGTAGGACTGTCGTCTCTAAATCGTTTGTCCCATTCGCGATTGTCTTTAGAGTCTTAAAGTGATATAGGTTGCTTGTACCTGTTGGGCGGGGACGTGGGCACCAATGAGGAAGAAGGTCTGCATCGCAATAATGGCTGCACACATGTTAATGCGCATGACCTCACCTCCGTGGATTTCACTGTCAAAACAACGATGGGAAAAGGAAAATTACCTTCATCATCTATCATCATCATCTTCTACCATGCTTTACCAGTGATCAGCATCGTTATCATTGTCAACTGAACGTCATCATCATCATCATTAATTCAGTAGTGGACTTAATGAAGGCCAATGGGATCGCACCCGCCTTTTTATCCTGTAGCCAAGAGTTTTGGGAACAAATGCTTCCAGAATACTGAAGGCAACATCTCATTTTACGTGCATTTTTGTTGACCTAATCATCGTCATTGTCATTTGCATACGAATTATTTTCGAAGCCCTCCAGAGGAGCGTTGCTTTTTGTGCAAACTTCACCATTAAGTGTTAAGTTGTTGATGCAGTTTTCTCGTAGGTGTCATTTTATTACTGCCAGTAATAATTGACAACCCACCAAAGAATTTTGTGGGGTTAACATTGAGCATCTTCAGTAAATGAAATCCTTTTTCGTATTACGGGTGTTACCCTCTCACCCAACCCGGCAGACGTCGCATAGAGCGGTTTTTAATTGATTCTCAAAAGTAATTAGCGAATTGCTTTTGTTTTGCATTACTTCACTCAGTGATTGGTTCAAAATTCTCCCGCCACTTTTGCAACCAATCGGAAGTGAAATCAAAACCAATCGTGGCTCGCGCGTACATATTTTCCCGGGCTTAGTGTCGGCTACGTGTAATTACTTCGAGTTTTGGTTGGTTTACTGGATTGTCTCCGTCCTTTTTGATTGGCCAAAGTAATGGTTTTGGTTTTACGACACTCGATTGAAACTCGCTCTTAGCTCAATACAACAGCAGATTATTTTGTGAACCGCTAGCACAGTCTTCAAAAAAACAGGCTTACCATTACTAAGAAAACACTTACATTTTCCAGACAATATGCACAATGGCCAGAATGAGAATGAAATATGAAATTCCGATTCCAATGTAAGTATTCGCCAACAATTTTAGCTTGCTGGATTCAATCTAGTGGAGGAAAACAAATTCTTATTCACTTTTTAAGGAAATTGGATTTCAACCACGCTGTTACTTGGGTTTGTCAGTTGGAAAAACCCTAGTGATCTTTGGTCTTTTGGAGTCCTTTGTCTTGAGTACAGGGCGAGGTCGCGATATGGGTCTCGGTGTCAATGAACAATGGGTGTTTGGACATTTAAAAAGTACTGAGTTTTCTTTCCGTCGGTCGAAGCATCTTGGAAGAGGTTGTTCAAATACCTTTTCTTGCCCAAGTACTGCAAAAAGGCCTTCGCGATCACAGGCACAAGAAGTGTGTGTCAGGTTAGTTGAGGTGAGCATGCAGCCTCGCCTTGTCCAGGCACCCAGATCGTTGTCTTCTCTTCTCCTGCAAAAGGCCATATTTCACACAGTTAATTTGCATTAATTAGTCGAGAAAGATTAAGAAACTATGCATGGCTGATAATAAGAGAGGCTGCGGATAGACGTGAAGGCACACTTTTTCACATGAATCTTCACACCATTTAAGGCACTTACGTGAAAAGGTATTCACTGTGACCGAATTAGAGCGGTTTTCAATTGAGTGTCGAAAGTAATTAGTGAATTACTATGGTTTTGCATTACTTCACTCAGTGATTGGTTCAAAGTTCTCGCGCCAACTTTTCAACCAATCACAAGTGAAACCAAAACCAATCGTGGCTCACGCGTGCACATTTTCCCGCGCTTTGTGTCGGCTACGTGTGATTACTTCGAGTTTTGATTGGTTTACTGGATTGTAACCGTCCTTTTTGATTGGCCAAAGTAATTACTTTGGTTTTGGTTTTACGACAGTCATTTGAAAACCGCTCTATGTGTTTATAATTTATTGTTGAAGATCTTCAAATTCGCCAATGTCTTTGCTCATTTCTTCAAAGGAAACAGATGAGTTGTAATCAAGATTTAGGAGCATGTGACTTCTGACACGAAGAAAATAGCATTATTTCTGACTCTAGGCTCCAAGCCTGCAATTTGAAGCGTTCAACCTTTTTAAGTCCCTAGTTAAGCATGATTTCAGCAATAATCTTTCTTAAAGCGGGATTTTTGAAAGAAAGAATATAATGTGTCTGAACGACCCTTGAGGTTAATCTGACTACTTTTCGAAAACGTAATTGAAAAAAAAAAACAGCGGCGGTGATTATCTCCAACAAAATGGTAAACAAAAAGTCGTAATTTCTATTTGTCAATTCAGTGACATACAAGTTTTGTTACCCATATGGTACATGTGGCATATGTACAGCTTTTTTCAATTGTTAAAAAACCGGCTTTCAATCCCGAGTAACTTATAATGTTGAATGTGCGGTGCAGTTCGCAATTCAAGCACAACTAACAACTCCAGTGGTTGTGGACTCGTCATCTACTTACGAATCACTGCCATCAACGGCCTGTCTCTCTCTAGGAATGCGAATCGCGTTTATATTAGACTAATTAGTCCCAATGCCTCCCAGCGGGAGGGCTGGGGAGGGGCTGAAATCGGAGGGACAGTTTCCTCGAAATGAATTCCCTAAAACTACCCCCAGCATTTGCCCAAGACAGGCCTTGGGCACCACTTGATTTTCATCGTTCTTCTGGGAAGTGACGAACTGTGATTGATTGGTTCTTGGTCACGTGCCCTGATCGAATTTAAATGTATCCCGATCGGGATACAATTCAGCGGTTGTTGCCCGCGCCGGATGTTTTGCTGCTGTGAAGGGAATATCTAAATATATAACAAAGCACTTAATGTCTGGTCCCTCGGGAAACTAGTTGGTTTTGTTTTCCCTCGAGTCCTGATGTTTCCCGAGACGAACATCAGGACTCTCGGGAAAACAAAACTAACTGTTTCCCTTGGGACCATACATTAAGTGTATGGTATTTGGCTAATGGAACGTTGCAATTTGCTGTATTACATCGATTTATCATGCTGCAAACAATCTTTTCGTTCAAAATGTAATACAACAGATATTCCTTCACTGCTTGGTCAGCCTTTCACTTCTCGTTTGTTAAAATAGTTACACGTTGATTAGATCCTTCACCAGGGTCCTGAGCCTCTTTCTCGTTACTTTGGTCCCTGCTGCTACAAGTTACATTCTCAAGGTCAGTTCCCGCATCGAGCCAGTTAACAGTAATTGACCTAACTTTGAACTTGATAATATTTTAACTTTTTTGTACTTACGTATACTTCTTAGCTACATTGTTCCAGATAACACAATATTTGATTCCGTTGTAAATCGTCGGGAAGAGGTTTTCATGCTAAAATGAGAGTTCGTTGATTCTGAGTTAGCGAATTCTTACATTAAAAACATCTTATATAGAGTATAAACAAGTTACATTTAGATTCTTATATTAAAATGACCAAAACATACACAAATTTTAAAATATATAACACATACATAGGTCTCTTTGTCACTTTGTTCTATCCAGACTGTTAATGAAATTGGTATTCATATTTTTGGAGCTACAACAAAACACTGATCCCCGTTCAATTGACCTCCTCTAAATTGACTGGAAATAATAATAAGAAATATAATGCAATGATACATGAAGACCTATTTACGATAATACAGAGGTTATTTGAAATCGGCTCACCTTCGAATTCAAGATAGCGGAAGACTAGTCGATTTGCTTCGCGCTATCGTTTCAACTCCTTTCAACACATATGTAAACAGTGGGGACCGAGAGCTATCAACATGGGGACTCATCTCGCAATCGATCCCTGATCAATACACCTGCACACGGCTTTACAAAATTATCAGAACTATTTAGCATTAAAATACACAAACATAATTGAAATTATGTATGTATGTATGTATGTAAATCTTTATTTAAACACGGAAAATCATCAGTTAAGCTTAAGTTAAAAACTAAAACTAATTACAACTGCTTTACATGATTGCCGTGTGGGAATCCGGTATATCAGTTACCTTGTAGATCCTTATAATTTTTATACCTTGATAAAGAATCGCCAATGATCGCCTTCTCTCAATTTTTTACAAGGAAAAAGCATGGTGTGGAATGGTCGAACGCGACCTGGCACTACTAAGTTCTTCCGGTTTCTTTCCGTTCTCTCAATACATTTTCCCGAGCAAAGCAGTTGTCTTCTGTTTTTTTAGTGGAAGTGGACTACAAAACAGGTGATAATTCTTCGGTTGTGCTGAAAGGAGTTGAAACGATGGCACGAAGCAGATCGACTATCCTTCCGCCATCTTGAAACTCGAAGGTGAGCCGATTGACAATTAATTGCTATATTTATTATCGTAAATAGGTCTAACGTATCGCTATATTTCTTCTTCTTATTATTATTACTTCCAGTCAATTTAGAGGGGTTCATTAGTGGGGTCTGTAGGGGGTCAATAGGGGGTCAGTGTGTTCGACAGGTGGGTATCCTGTGATTTACAGGATGTTTTGTCTTTTGGACATACATTTCCCTCGCTTGAGATGGGAGCGACACCAGGCACTCGACACCTCGACACTTATTTACTTCACTTTTGTGCTTCGCTTTTGATATTAAATGTTGAGTTAATTCTGTTTGAGCGCTGTGAAGTGTTCCGAAATTTCTGCGGCACGTTTTGGGTTTGGATTGTGAAAGCCTTTTCCTGGTAAGAAAAATCGTCTTTTATTATGCTCTCTTTTTAAATATGTTTCGTCAGAGTCTTAGAGAAGTGTATGCGACTCCTGATAGGAATATTTCAAACAGAAATAGAGTTGTTTTGTACTCGACTGTGTTCGTTTTCGATGAAGAAATTATTATGCACGCCGTCAGGCTAAATATAAGGAAATACGGACTCAGCAGTCAATTTACTGGCGTTACATCGAACCAAATACATAAAGCTTGTGCAGTCACAAAATAAACGTCCCGAGTTATATAACTCGTCGGTCATTGCGCCACGAATAGAATCTACCGAGCTAGTTGTGTACTTCGGTGGCCATTGTGCCATTTTATCGTTAACAAAGTAAGCTTTATTCCAATGAGTTGTGTCGCTCAGTGACCAAGGCGCTATTCACTCATACAGCTTGTAAATTCGGTCCAGAACAAGCTATTATTTTGGTTCGATCTGACTTGAAAGACTCAAGAAGGAAGTTCGGTCGTTTCGCCTACGGGTCGATTCGCCTACGCCTGATGCCTGCGCATTTGGTCCTTTCGCCGACTATGAGTATCATTAATGTAAAGCATTTAAATCATCTGGTTTGTTGCACGATTAACGACAAACTTTTACAGAAGAATCTAGCTAGTCAAAAGCGAGATCGTAGACAAAGCCATAGAGGTCCTTCGAACTAACACGAGCACACTCAAACTATGAAATCTCACTCTGCGATCACTTACATCTTTAGTGCATAGCATGCTTAGTGGATTCGATTTGTCAAAGTTCGGAAAGAACGCTTGTATTTTATCCAGGATGCAAGAAACTGCTGAGAAACGGTATGCGACATTTGCAGACTGCAGACTAACCCTAACTCACAGTTATTGAAAGCTAACTATTTTAAAATGGGTGCTCAGACTTAAATATTGTTTTCAGTGTTATTTGAAATGGGTGCCTAGACTTTAGGCTATGATCGACATCAATCAAAATTTGGACACATAGGTCGAAGGCAAACTGACCGATTATATACATAAGACACGTAGGCGAATCAGGCGACCCTAGACGTAGGCGAACTAATCGTAGACGAAACGACACGTAGGCGAAACGACTGGTTACCAGTGTGAATAACGCACTCGGTCAATAGACCATATTCGAATTCTCACGGCTGGACTGGATCTAGCATGGAATGGAGGCTAATGCGGGCAAATCTTTTCAAATGCAAATTGATTTGCCCGCATTAGCCTCCATTTCATGCTAGATCCAGTCCAACCGTTAGAATACTAAACTGGCCTATTCATTGAACATGTATTCAATGATGAATGTTAATTGCGTACACAGGCCATTTAACTTAAGAATTTGATACGATTTCTGTGAAACTTGTTCAGTTGGGAAGTCAGTACCATGTCTTTGAGTTTTGTTATTACCTAGCTTTCTTTTTTCTTTAGGTGAGTGTGCAGTGGCATATTGGCACACGTTAAATAATTCTCAGTTCTCCCTAGAGCAGCCATTCATAGCATTAATTTATATTCTTTACTTGCAGAATTGTACAGCAAGATATGAAAGTGGAGGTTACAGTGGCCCTGTCCATGGGTCACAAGAGAATACTTAACACTTTTGCACTTCCTCAGTGGCTAAAAGCATGTCGTAGCCCAATGTTTTGCAATACTCACGATCGAAAGAAAGTCTACAGGGAATGAATTGGTTAAATAAAGTAGTAACAGTACACGAAGTTATTCTTTCAAACTGTCCCACCGCAGGTTTCCGTTTTACAGGCGGAGTAGATTCCTGCCCTCATCTATGTCCACTAACAACTTCTATCTTAGGTTTTCTGCGTCCATAACTATCCCACAAGTACGCGCAAGACTGCGGCGTTTTCTTCATGCAGCTCTTACCATGATGTGTGCAAACTTGATAACAATCCTGCTCTCTCCTGTCAGCGGAAGGGTACATCCCATTTGAGTGCTTATTAATCGGGAGATAATGTATACCTTGTCATTAAATATGCACTCTTTGTCGGCGGCTCTGCTGGAACAAAATTAACGAAACAGCACTCTTTTAAAATGCTCATTCGAGGCTGTTTGTCTGATAATCATAGGTTTACTCGCAACAGTTTTAAAAATCGATGGAGCAACTGAACTTATATCAACAAATTGCATGCATGCCACAACCAATACCAAGGAACTCATTTTTTTCAACGATCCCTGGCGCATAGATTGAAAGGCAGAAAGCCAGGACAGAATTGGACACGTTGTTACAATTGTTCTTTAAAATACTTACCTTTCAGAGGTGCATGTGGTTGCGGTCCCGAGAGGAAAATGTGATTCGTTGACATTTGGACTGTAGATCATAGTCAATGTTGTTATGTATTGTGAAACAACTTTTTCTTTTTCTGAAAGGAAGCAAGTTTTTCTCTAAATGAGCTTTAAAGGGTCACCCCTAGTGACTCTGTCATTATTACGTTTCCTTTACAGAGGTGAGTTCAATGATGTTATATACAAAAATATTAATTAATTTGGGAACAAAAGGAGGGAATCAATGAAGGTCAGAACATTTTCTCTAAACGCAGAATAACACGGAAAAAAATCCGTAAAGCATGTAAAAAAGTACTGCCTTGCAAGGGTCAATATGTTTGCCGCAACTTCTCCAAGTTTCAAGTACAACACATTCATGCTTTGGGTTTGCACTGAAAAAACGAAGAAGTCCTTCATGTGTTCTCGAGTATCGTTACGAAACGGGATTTGAATCCCAAACCGTTTGAAACATCGCTGCAAATGTATGGCTGTACGCGGCAACAATTGGCTCTCCCGCAGAAGGCCTTAGGGCTTAAGCATTATTCTTGAAATAATCAGGTTTCAAATTTTTGAGTACTGCAATAATAAAAAAAATATATAATAATAATAATAATAATAATAATAATAATAATAATAATAATAATTAGGAACAGCAAGGATTCTGAGAAAGGTGCTTGATATATAATCTAAGAAGAAGAGATCTTGTGGAACACTTGGTCATAGGTTATGACCCGTTTTCTCAGGTTTTTATAGCGGTAAAGATCAGCCTGTTAAGGTGGAAATAATAATAATAATAATAATAATAATAATAATAATAATAATCTTTTATTGACTCACACTTAGAAATATTACAAGAAAAAAAATGTTATAAACATTAAAAATTTACAACAGGGTAACAAGGAATGGCAATTAATTATTTGGAGCCTAGAGGCTAAAGGAACCCTCAGGTCTTCGAGTTAGCCCCTAATACTCTTAAGTTCATCTTAATAAAAAAAGAGAGAGACAAGGGGAGAAGAACTATAGCATAATTGACTGAGTTGTAGTTAATAAAATTTCTATTCAGGTTACTTTCGAGTATTGTTCTGACAGCAAATTGCGTTTGATTTCTTTGGAAAAGGAAAATATAGTGAGGTCTTTCACGTGATGAGGAATATGGCGCCAGAGATCTATTGCCTGAAACGAGAACATTTTTTTACCCACGTTGTTTCGAGGACGCGGCTTGCAGAGGATTTGCTTAGATGCATATCTTGAATAGCATGTATGATGGCTGCTAGCATATTGAAAAAGATTATCAAACACGTTTGGCAGAAGTCCTTTATGCCACAAATGGGTAAATCTTAGAGTGCGAAAACGGTTTTGGAATATCTTGAAGATTTAGGTAAGGGATAGCACTTTCTATGAAGCGTCCAGATGTCATTCCAAAAGACATTAATCGTAGGAATTTGTAGTTTGTTTGGTTTGTAATTGTTGTAGGTGCGTTTTATAAGCACTGCCCAAAGCTATTACAGCATATTATAAATAGGGGTATACAAGCCTATAATAGATTTGTTTGAGTTGATAAATAAAAAGGTCATGCCTTAATTTTGAAGCAATGCCAGTATTGCGCGAGATACGCGAGCAAATATAAGTAAATAAGTAAATATTGCATTACCTTTTTCCTCTGTACTCCACACAGCTCGAAAACCTTTAGACGTTTCGCTCTTGTCCGAGTTAAATACAACTGATAGATTCTGTCCAGATGATTTGATAATGTCGCCACTATGATTTCCACAAAGTCTATTTCCGATCAGGTTATCTTTATTTGTGATATCTTTTCCATTGTAAAATTCCATGTAATCGTAGAAACATTTCTTATCCTCCTCCAGTTGAAATTCCTTCAGGGTTAATTTCACGGTGTGGTTGACAGGTGCAGAGAGGAACCAAACACAATTTACCCCCGTTGAATAGTTTCTGGGGAAACGTGGCGAAGTGATTTCACCTTTTGTTTCATTAAAGGTACAATCTGTGATACAAAGGAAGAGACATTTTAGAGGGAAGCTGTTTGGGTAATGTTTGCGGGAATGTTAAAATAGTATACCGAATAGGGTTCTACGTCGGGCGGATCATGCAGATCTAGCGGATCGATTTGCATCACTGCTTAGGAACACAGACATAGGGGGTATAGAATGACGCTATGAAAGAAAAGTATAGTGCACGATGTATTTGTCAGGCAGGGCTTTGACTTGTTTAAATCTGAGTTGTCAAATCAACGCGCGCTCAAACTTATCAGTGAACAAGACGACAATAGTCGTTCACGTGGGATGCACAAGTTCATGCAAGCAGTAAAGTCAGAGAGTTTAAACGCAGAAACACTTTATTCAGGAAGAAATATGCAGATTGGGGAAACTGTTATCTGAAGTCTGAAGATCCAAAAGACCAAGGCAGATAACATCGTCTTGGATCTACATTATTCTCCTTATCGTAAAAAGCCACATTCACATTTTTTCGAATATTTTCAGAGTTGTATAAACACAAAGTGTTTCAACTTCGTCTTGTAAACCATTTTGGAGCTTCTCGAAGGCGTCAGTGTGGCCCAGTGCTTAGGGCGCTTGCCTTGAGATCCGGAGATCCCGGGTTCAAGACTCGCTCTTACCACTCGTTGAATTTGATCCTGGTAGTCCCTGGTTCAACTTCCCAGCTGCACTTGTAAATAGCCAACTGGTTTGCCTCCGGCCAGTTGAGGTTCTTAACAGTTGTTGTTATTGTTCTGTTCTGTTGTTTCGTTGTGTTTCATTGTCCCTGAAAAGCCCCATTGGGGAGCAGTCAATTGAGTATGTATTGTATTGTATTATTGTAAGTTGTTGTGGTGTGACTATGGACATGGTTCGTGCATGGAGATGGTTATGAAATTCGACAAGTCTTTTTGTTTCATGTTTTTGTCTGTATTTTTACCCTTAACAGGGCATAAAATACAGTTTTTTTTACGGCATTTTTTTAGTTCCGGTTCGATGACACTATGGCGTCAAGTTAGTTTAATGTGATTGGTCATCGGGATCCTTCGAGAATCTCTTTCACGGGAAATTCATTCTAAAAATAAATCGCTCTTTGAAAACGCCGTGACAAGAAAAAAGCGCTGTTGTTCGTTTCTACTCACGGACTCCTGCACATCACATATAGCAAACTATCCCCCATATGCACCCACGTGACCCCCCTGCCCGAACAAGATGAGGGGGCTAAGGAAGGAGGGGGGGGGGGGGGGAGAAGTGATATCGTGCACTTGAATGTCACCTAAGAGAAGAGTGGACCAATCGGCTATGTTTAAAATAATTTATTTAGACAATTTCCACCACGTCAACTGTTTAATTTAAAATAAATTCTTACTGCATTTCCTGGTTTCTGTAGAAGGACCGTAACACCGTACTCCGTGTTGAGCGCCCTCACAGCTTCGGTTTCTATGAACGTCATAATTCCTATCACATTGAGACCAGGTCGTCCATTCCGAATAATAACCATCGACTGAAAGACAAATACCGTGGAATTTAAAGAAAATTCGCATTTACAATACTGTACCCAAGCGAGCATGGAGGCTTTTTGCCGGTACGTGGAAAATCAATTTCAGGCCTCATCCACGCCAAAGCGTTTTGGAAAACGCTACCATTTTGGAGTGTTTTAGCCTCGTTTGATCTCCATATTAAAACGCGTGAATATGCCAGCGAAAAACCTATTGTTATTGCGCACACGTTGTGCGCATGTCGAGATACTCGGATTTCCTATGGGTAGTACTTATTAACACAGGGATATATTTGCGCGGCTCAAAACTATGTGGAGAAAGCAAAACTTAGCAAGTGCTCTTAGTATCCAAAAGCACAATTGGGGATAACGTTAACCACACATTTTTCGGAGATAATTAAGCTTCAGTTTGGAAAAGAACGTCATACAATGGTTAGGGTGCTTGCCTTGACATCCGGAGATCCCGGGTTCAAGACCCGCTCTTACCACTCGTTGAATTTGATCCTGGTAGTCCCTGGTTCAACTTCCCAGCTGCACTTGTAAATAGCCAACTGGTTTGCCTCCGGCCAGTTGGGATTCTTAACAGTTGTTGTTATTGTTCTGTTCTGTTGTTTCGTTGTGTTTCATTGGCCCTGAAAAGCCCCATTGGGGAGCAGTCAATTGAGTATGTATTGTATTGTATTATTGTAAGTTGTGGTGTGACTATGGACATGGTTAGTACATGGAGATGGTTATGAAATTCGACAAGTCTTTTTGTTTCATGTTTTTGTCTGTATTTTTACCCTTAACAGGGCATAAAATACAGTTTTTTCACGGCATTTTTTTAGTTCCGGTTCGGTGACACTATGGCGTCAAGTTAGTTTAATGTGATTGGTCATCGGGATCCTTCGAGAATCTCTTTCACGGGAAATTCATTCTAAAAATAAATCGCTCTTTGAAAACGCCGTGACAAGAATATAGCGCTGTTGTTCGTTCCTACTCACGGACTCCTGCACATCACATATAGCAAACTATCCCCCATATGCACCCACGTGACCGCCCTGCCCGAACAAGATGAGGGGGCTAAGGAAGGCGGGGGGGGGGGGGGAAGAAGTGATATCCTGCACTTGAATGTCACCTAAGAGAAGAGTGGGCCAATCGGCTATGTTTAAAATAATTTATTTATACAATTTCCACCACGTCAACTGTTTAATTTAAAATAAATTCTTACTGCATTTCCTGGTTTCTGTAGAAGGACCGTAACACTGTCCTCCGTGTTGAGCGCCCTCACAGCTTCGGTTTCTATGAACGTCATAATTCTTATCACATTGAGACCAGGTCGTCCATTCCGAATAATAACCATTGACTGAAAGACAAATTCCGTGGAGTTTAAAGAAAATTCGCATTTACAATACTGTACCCAAGCGAGCATGGAGGCTTTTTGCCGGTACGTGGAAAATCAACTTCAGGCCTCATCCACGCCAAAGCGTTTTGGAAAACGCTACCATTTTGGAGTGTTTTAGCCTCGTTTGATCTCCATGCTAAAACGCGTGAATATGCCAGCGAAAAAACCATTGTTATTGCGCACACGTTGTGCGCATCTCGAGATACTCGAATTTCCTATGGGTAGTACTTATTAACACAGGGATATATTTGCGCGGCTCAAAACTATGTGGAGAAAGCAACACTTAGCAAGTGCTCTTAGTATCCAAAAGCACAATTGGGGATAACATTAACCACACATTTTTCGGAGATAATTAAGCTTCAGTTTGGAAAGAACGTCATACAATGCTTTGTATTTTAAAGCTTTTTACAAATATTGTTCACTAATTATCTTCGAAAAATGCGTACTTACCCCCAAATTTCTTTTTGGATTTCTTTTACACTTGTTAAGGACGGTGCCTAGTATTGTTATTGCGCATACGTTCTGCGCATTTCAAGATACTAGAATTTCCTATCGGTAGTGCTTACTAATGCAGGGATATTTTTGCGTGGTTTACTGACTATGCGGGAAAAGCAGAGCTTAGCAAATGCTCTTGGTATCCAAAAAGAAAATTGGGGGTAACCATGCATTTTTCAGAGATAATTAAGCTTGAATTTGGAAAAGAACTCCACACATCACATTGCTTTGTATTTTAAAGCTTTTTACAAATATTGTTGATTAATTATCTTCCAAAAATGCGTGGTTACTCCCAATTTTGTGCTACAATGGCTCATGAAGAAAGAGTTACGCTAATCATATCAGTAAACTGTACCATTAATCTCAATCTTTGAACAATTAAATTTCAACTCCACGAAGTCAGTGACCTTTCCTAAATCTTTTCGGGTGGCCTTGCTAGAACGGTCGGGGATGACGGCTTTCCTTTCCCCAATGCAGTTGAACTTTTTCATTATTATCACTAAAAAGATAAAACGCCAAGTATCACATTAGTATTAAGAGCACAAGGGGAATTAGCAAACGGTGCCGGGAAATATCAGTTTGAGGTAAAATAACAATGTCCTATTCCGAAGTGTCAGCGCTGCATTAAAGACGCGAAGTCGTCTATGAAAGAAGCCACTTAAAATTGAAATCAAGAAACAAGAATGTTGGCTTTGTAATGCACCATACACTGAACTGCACTCACACCACTGAGCGCGTTTCGCAACAGTCCACACATAATTTCAATCGTGAAAACGCAGTATTATTGATTGAACAAAAGAGTATTAATTACTGTCAATGTTTCAGATCAAAGAATTAATTTTGGTAAGGAATATAGAGTCATACTAATTTGTTTTCCTCCAAAACCAACAGTGTAACGTAAAATAGTTAGGAAGGGGAGGGATTCATGATAGTTTATGTAATCACAGGCAACCCAAGATTGATAAATAGACCGATTAGTGACACAAAACTTGCGAGGAAAGGAAATGAATAATTAAATAAGTCGTGACGATAGGAGCTACTACATAAGAGAAGAATGAGAAGAATATTTTACGACTTATTGTTCACATTTTTGTGCTTTTTAATCACACAAAAATCCTCAGTATTTTTTCCCTTTGCCGGCCTTTATAAAAGTAGTGAGGTTAGCCGTGCGGCCTGTGATGTAATAAATTTTCTTTTCGTACCCAAGCTATCAGTGACGTTGAAGTAGTTAACTGTTGGGTTGGAATCAGTCTTGTTACATTTACGCAACAAAGGCTCCCCAGCATCTATCATCTTTTTCAGTATCTCAATGACATTGACGTCGATCGGGTCGACTCTTTTGGGATCGATCTCGGTGGGAGATTTCTGCTTTAGCTGAAAACACGAAGAAAAAAAAATTAAAACAAACCCTTCCAAATGGTCTGGATAGCACAAGTGTTACTAATATTTTAAAAAAGACAACCACACTTTTGAATTTTCGGAACATGTTTCGATGTTTCAAACATCATCTTCAGCCATAGAGAGTGTAACATTAAAATTTTTTACAAGATAATTCGTATATATATATATAACTATCAATACAATGATTCTTTGTAGATTAAATGTTCGTTACAAGTACGTAAAATTCAAACAAACCAACAATATTATAGAGAACACAACTGACATAACGGTAAAAGTTTAAAAGTGTAATGCTAAACTGACATGATCAACTTGTTTGTTGAGTTCGGGTTTCAACCGCTCAATATGGAAGCTCTCCTTGATTTTGAGTTGATAGAAAGAAGTAGCATTATCAATAATTTTGAAGCAAGAAACATCACAATTATCGTGACAATTTTTAGAAGAACTAAGATGCTTGAAAATATGAGAATTTTTGTCCCGGAAAAGGTGCTCATTTACACGTGTGTAGAAATGCCTGTTGGTTTCACCAACGTAGCGAGCACCACAGCCCGCACAGCTAAATTTGTATACAACACGTGATTTGAGAGAATCCGGAATGAAATCCTTTGGACTAAAAATGTTGCACAGTTTGAATGGAGAGAAAATTACTTTAACATTTAAATCCTTGCAATACTTGTTAATAATAGATGAAATTTTCTTTCTGGTATACGTTGAATAGAAACCGATGTAAGGTAGTTTGTAAAAATGGTAGTTGGATACATCATGTTTAGGGGCTTCTTTTGTAGTAACATTTCTAAGATAACCTTGAACGGACTTGTCAATTAGCCAACTGGGAAACATATTACGTTTCAAAATAGTAGTTAGAGTATTGATATCGTTTTGAAAACCCTGAGTAGTGTTGTTAATTTTATATGCCCTGTCGATGAGAGTTTTAATTAACCCTAATTTGTACTGAAAGGGAGTAAAACTGAAATAATTTGTAAGTAGACCAGTGTAAGTCTTTTTTCGAAAAACAGACGTGATAAAAGAAAAAAAGAAAAAAAGAAAGAAAAAAAAAAAAAAAAAAAAAAAAAAGACTTACACTGGTCTACTTACAAATTATTTCAGTTTTACTCCCTTTCAGTACAAATTAGGGTTAATTAAAACTCTCATCGACAGGGCATATAAAATTAACAACACTACTCAGGGTTTTCAAAACGATATCAATACTCTAACTACTATTTTGAAACGTAATATGTTTCCCAGTTGGCTAATTGACAAGTCCGTTCAAGGTTATCTTAGAAATGTTACTACAAAAGAAGCCCCTAAACATGATGTATCCAACTACCATTTTTACAAACTACCTTACATCGGTTTCTATTCAACGTATACCAGAAAGAAAATTTCATCTATTATTAACAAGTATTGCAAGGATTTAAATGTTAAAGTAATTTTCTCTCCATTCAAACTGTGCAACATTTTTAGTCCAAAGGATTTCATTCCGGATTCTCTCAAATCACGTGTTGTATACAAATTTAGCTGTGCGGGCTGTGGTGCTCGCTACGTTGGTGAAACCAACAGGCATTTCTACACACGTGTAAATGAGCACCTTTTCCGGGACAAAAATTCTCATATTTTCAAGCATCTTAGTTCTTCTAAAAATTGTCACGATAATTGTGATGTTTCTTGCTTCAAAATTATTGATAATGCTACTTCTTTCTATCAACTCAAAATCAAGGAGAGCTTCCATATTGAGCGGTTGAAACCCGAACTCAACAAACAAGTTGATCATGTCAGTTTAGCATTACACTTTTAAACTTTTACCGTTATGTCAGTTGTGTTCTCTATAATATTGTTGGTTTGTTTGAATTTTACGTACTTGTAACGAACATTTAATCTACAAAGAATCATTGTATTGATAGTTATATATATATATACGAATTATCTTGTAAAAAATTTTAATGTTACACTCTCTATGGCTGAAGATGATGTTTGAAACATCGAAACATGTTCCGAAAATTCAAAAGTGTGGTTGTCTTTTTTAAAACAAACCCGTGTTAACGAGTCAGAAGTTAACTTCTTGGCTTTACTAAAACGACAAATAATTTTAATGATCCCCTCCTTTTTCTCCTCGTGAAAAATATCCGCAGCTATTGTGCAGTTTGATTCCAACTCTGACGTGTATCTTCATCCATTTTCGTTAATACGCAGAAGTTCCCCTTTCTACCGTGAAAAGGTACAACGAAATATTCTCTCATTATCTCAATGACAAGTTCCCTAAGTATGGCATAATCCACTTTTGGTCGTGGGGAGGTTTAAATTGCAAATAATGCAAGTGGTGAATGCGCCTGACTAAGAAAATTGTCATCACCGGTCATGGCAATATAATCATAGCACCAGTACTGGCAAAATACCTCAGAAGCGCCAGATCGAAATGTATGTTCAATTTCCTCAACTGATAGCTGCGGCAAATGCTGTTGATTCTGAAAAAAAAAGTTGATTGGACGAATATTATTTGTTTGCATATTGCAAGTTAGCCAACACTCCAAATTCCAACTTGATCTGGATTAAACTAGAGGGCCACAAGTTAAAAAACTGTGGCGGGTTATTGCGTCTCCTCTCTAAATAAAAGCTACTATTATTATCTGCAGTATACACGTATGGATGCTCTAATGTTAAAAGTACATAGGGCGCAAAGCGTAGCCTATGTCCTCTTACGGAACATAAGTCTCTATATAAAGGAGCGTTTTAAAATAATAAAATACATTCTATATATATATATATATATATATATATATATATATATATATATATATATATATATATATATATATGTCATAACAATAATAATCCTTAAAATCCTAAATCCTAAAATTCTAATTTAAATTTAAATTTAAAAATAAATAAATAAAAAAATCCTTAAAATTTTCTAACACTCTATAATTTCTAAAGTTCGTAAGATTATTTGACGATGGCCTTGAAGGCCCGCGCTATGTTAAGCGAACTTGAGATAATAGCTTTCTGCATCCTTCTGAGAACCTCCCTTCCTCTTGCGCCCACAAGTTTCTTTATTGTTTTCTCTAAATCTTTAGACCAACTGCCTAGCACATCAATCACTACGTTGCACTGTTCCACGACATAGCCAGGGTACTGCTTCCTTAACTCCCAGCGCAGTGGAGCATACTTTTCCGTCTTCTCCCTCTCCTTTTTCCCACGGTTGTCTAACCAGGGGCAACTCATTTCAACTGCCCAGACTCGTTTCCTCCTGTGATCCACAAATCTGACGTCCACTCTGTTGGCCTTGACATAGCTTTGTTCGGCATACACTGGTACATCCCAGTAAGCTTGAGCTTCCGGAGATTCGTACACTGGTTTGGGTCCCACTAACGAGTACCATGGTGGTACTGAGTCCACTAGCTGCAGGTCTTTACACACCTCAAAGAACAACACCTTAAGTGCAGCGTTGTGTCGCTCCAAGTACTTGGACTGTGCTAAAGCAGGACATCCTGCAAGAACATGCGCAAGAGTTTCTGCAGCGCCTCCGCACAACCTACACGTGATCTCTCCTTGTGAAGTTCCTGTTTTGATCTTTGTATACACTCTAGTAGGGGTGAGCTGTTCGTAAAGCTCCAGTACCCCGGTAATCGTGTGGGTGGGTGCTGAGGGCCACTCCCGTAGCCAAGCAAAACACTCATCCATGCTCAGATCTTTGTCGTGCCACCGTGCACACAGAAAGCGACCATGCCACTGCTCGCTCTCAATCTGTTCCTGTAACTTCTCCGTCACAGTCCTCCTCAAATAACCCTTAACTTTCTTCCCTAGAATTTCTGTATCCGGAGCTTGGCGCGGGCTGCATGACGGTTTCGGATAGTTCAAAGTCAAACCCGTGTCCAGCTCCTCCGCGTACTTGCATGCCTCCTTAACCAACGAAGTGAATCCCTTCTCACTCACCCTCTCTTCAAACTTCTGAACTAACCTCATGGTAGGATCTGTATTCTCATACAGCTTAATTGCAGATTTGATTTTTGTTAGCTTGTATTCTTGCTCAATTGCGCGTAGGCCACGCCCACCCTTGTCCCTGGGTAGATACAACATAGCCGTCGAACTTAGCGGATGCTTCCCTCCGTTCTCACATATTATCTTTCTCGCCTCTCTGTCGATCACTCTAAGCTCTGTAATAGGCCAATGCTGAGTCCACATCAAATAGGAGAGGACTGGAAGAGCAAACTGGTTACTTGCAGTCACACGGTTGGAATCAGACAGGGGGCTACTCCAAATTAATGACAACCTTTGCAGGTACACCTTTGCCGCACATTCCAATGCCAGCTTCTCATCCTGCATCACAGTCTCTCTCACCCCTAGAAACTTGTAAGTAGAACTCGCGTCCAAGCTTTCCACGACCCCCTCGTGACCTAACCTCACACCTGCTGCATCATGCACTTGAGCCCCTTTCCTCACATGAATCACATTGCACTTCTTAGGATTCCATGTTAGTCCAATGTCCTCCATGGCGGCACTGGTAGATTTTAAAACTCTGTTGAGCTTAGGTTCAGAGGACGCAAAAACTTTCAGATCATCAATATACATTAAATAGGATACCTTGGCACTTATAGGCTTAGACAACTTATATCCCTCAGTAGCTTCCAGTGACCAGGCTATTGGATTTAAACATAGCGTAAAGAGGCGCGGACAGAGTGAGTCAAGAAGACTTTATTATTATTATTATTATTATTATTAT
>NC_090872.1:19245079-19262579 GCF_036669935.1 Montipora foliosa
TGATTACAAATTTCGTGATCTTTCTTTGAGACATGCACATCTTTCCATGTATCACACATCTTTTTTTAGAACTACTACACAACGCTCATGATCCTTAGCAGCACACGTGTGGCCACAGCCCGACTTACGATCCTAGATCGTCTTGTTAACCACAAAATGCTACTGAAGGACAACAGCTAATGATTATCTAAACTAGGCTTGGGCCGAGCCGAATTTGTCCTTGTGAATAACATCTCACATACCCACCCTGGTCAGAGTTTTTCTCTGTCCTTGTGTGGGCCCAATTCCAATACTAGGGTTGATCTCTGATGGAATAATTGGGCATAAAAACGTCACAGTAGTGTTAGGCCTCACTCGAACTTGGAATTATTAACCACAAAATGCTACTGAAGGACAACAGCTAATGATAATGATAATAATTACACATAATAACCGCTTTTGTAGCTGATAGGCCATTATTTAACAGTTTTACTGTAAATGTCTCTTGATTATTAGCCGATTTGATTATTTCACGTGCTCAACGGCATCGAAAAACTCATTATCCTAAAAAAACTATTCTTTTTAGCCTTGATCCATCGATTCTAAATTTGAAACCTGACACTTCCGGTTCAATTTTCCCCACCCCACGCAGGCAACGGTCAAATTCCCCACTCCCCGCGGGCGCAGAGGATAGTCAAATGCTCGTGGTTTGCCCGGGGAGATGTTGAAGTTTCGATTTGATCGGCGCATAAGCTTATCACTTAAGAATTGAAAATGCCCTGAGGACCTTTAAAGTTTTAGAATAGAGAAAATCTGTGCAAAATTCGTGTGTCGTTTACTCCATCGTTATGCTGCACGGGGTTACTTAACTTTTTTTTATCTTCTTTATTCTACTTTCCCCTTTTGTTTTTGCTTGGCTACCCTTTTTTCCGTTTGTATGGTTATTTTTTTAAGTGGCAATTATAATTAGTGTAGGAAAATTGCGGTGGGTGGTACTGAGACTGTATAATAATTGGGAACACGTATAAAACACGAAAAACTTTTTTTACCCTTTTCGATTTCCAACACAAAGGGATGGCGGAACTGCGGGGTAATGAGATGACACAATTCTCCTCTATTCAACGTATATAATTTGTTGTGCACAAAACCATATTTATTTCAGACAATGACATGACTACAGTTGTAAGCGAAAAAGCTCGCATTTAAACATTAAACGTTATTTACACTTAAAGTGATGTCGTTTCTACGCGAAACTCCTAACATCCTAGGAGGACATTATTACACTAAAACTAGCATAGAAGCAGCCAGGATTAAGGAGGGAATCCTACATTTTATCCACAAAAAGTCTTAATTCTTCTACGCAAATCCGTAGGCTAAAGAACCCTCAGTTATCACAAAAAAAAAAAGAAAACAATTAGCTTTTATTTGAAAACAACAACTTTCAAATCCCACAAGTAATTTCTAGCTCGTTATGTGTAGCGACACTTGAAAAAATCGTTTTGAATCAGTAAATGACGGTTTCTTCGTGAAGCACTATCCAAAAATAAAACGACCTTTCAAATGATTTCTGCGGTGGATTTTTTATCCAATCGGCCTGCGGAAATTTCATCGTAAAATTGCGAGGGCCTTGTGAAAACCCTAAATAAGTTAAAGAAAATTGGTAAGGTGAAATTTTCTGCTCCAAATAAGAAATATTTGTTGTTCGTCGAACTACTTCTTTGCTGTTAGGCTGATTTCCATATTGGACGGATAATCACACCTGCTCCATAAAAACAGCCTTGCAAAATTGAGCGAAAATATACTAAAAACAGACTGAAAAATCGAAATTTACGTTCAGTTACTATAAAGATAAATTTACCAAGCTAAATCCAAGAGGAATTCCCAGATAGGTCCCTAAACGTAGGGGATTCTAAGACAAAAAAACAAATTTTGTATAAAATAGCGGGTTTATTAATTTACATAAGGAAAGTTTGCTGGGTTGCGAAATTATAGGGTTTGACCAGGGGTTCACATAAATATCGTATTTGATCGAACTTTGAGAAAGTAAGATAGTGATCACCAAGAATACCTGGTAATGACGTCGTAGATTGACTAAGTGACAATTCCACGTAAAGGACGAGAAGCCCAATAACCTAAGTCCAAAAAATTAACAAAACACAAAAGATATTATCTCTTCTCTCATCAAAAGATACCTGGCAAATTCTTGTTACACATTTAAGACTCAAATCACAACAAGATAGGAGCATTTTTCAAACAGACTGTAAGTAGAAAACATTTCAGATTTCTCCTACCTTCTGCGTGATAGTTGATGGGTACACGGAAATTTCTGCTGCCATATCTTGTTAAAAAGTTAACCACAAAATTTCGCTATCGCAAGCTTGTCATAAATCAACGAGGATATCAATAGATTCGAAAAAAACGATATCAAACCAGGTCGAGAAGACTTCAGAGCTCAAAACTCATTGGAAAAGAAAGCCATCTCACTGTACCAGTAAACTGCTGTGTGTAAATTGACCAAGGACCAATAGATCATTAATTATTGATAATTGCTGACCCGGAGATGGATACGCGAATGTTTTAATTTATTGACCCAGTAACAAATAAACTGAGTCGATTTTATCATTTCCACGGAGAAATTAAACTATCAGTGAGCTAAATAACTAGTATTTAATGAATTCGAACTTTGTGAGAACTCTTTTTTGGACGCGCGGAAATAAAATATTCTCTTTCTTTTCATGCTTATGATGATGAAAGAATGCAAAAACGAATTCCTGTTGGTCTCTTGTGTACCATTGTTAAATCCACCTGCTCTGTTTGAAGAAATTTGCGTGATTAACGGGCTCGACCCAGCTCTCTTTCTAATTATGTTCTGAGACATTCAACTTGTGCCTCATTTTCCAGTGAACATGTCCTTTGTGCTTCAAACGAAAATAAAAGTCTTCGTAAAACTGGCCATGTTCAGAGCAGTGTTTCTCGAAGAAGGCTTAACGATAACCGTTGTAAAGTTCTATTTTACCACCACTACAACTACCACTAATAATAATAATAACGAAGGCAATGACACGACGACGACGACTACGGTAATGATTGTCTTTTATCGATGAGTGGGCGTTAGTTTATCGGATGGATGCAGTCTTGGTAAAACACAATGTGAATGGTCCAAATTATAGGTTTCTTGATGTTCCATAACGTTACTCTCTTGAATCTAGGCTTTTATAGATTGTGGTAGCATGCTTTTTGGCATAATTTGAGAAAACCAGCATAATTTTCGCTGATTTTTAAAAAGTAGCACTGCTAGCATAATCGGTCCATATTGATAATTTTTTTATGCAAGGGTCAGCTGAACAAAGTGGAAGCGACGGATCTTTGGAGAGTTAACCAGCAAATAATTTGTAGAGTTAAAGCAAAAACGTACTCCAAGGCTGGTTGTATGGCTGAGAGGATATATGTATTTTTGAGGGGTGAGGGATGAGGGTAGGGGGTGAACCGTGACCATCGCTGAAACAACCCAAACCGTCACAGAAGTGCTAACCTTAGGCCTAGTCATTATCTAAAGCATAGTGTTTGGTAGAAGTTGAAATGACCGAAAAGCTAAAATTTTTATGACATAGTGTTTTTGGCCAAAGGTTAGCATTTTTGTAAAGGTTTGGGTTGTTTCAGCTCAATAGAGTTCAGCTACGGCACTCGTCTCCCCATATCCCACCCTAATATACCCTCACCCCCTACCCCCGGAATTGTAATTCCCGATGGTCTGTATCAATGAAATTATATTACTGTTGCTGATTGGTTAGTTATTTCCACAGATACTTTCTTCTTTAACTTAACCTTGTTTTCCAAGTTAAATGAACTCCCTTAAAGATGGGCATTTCACCAATGGTAAGAAAAACATTTAGACTTGACATCAATATTTAAATGTACTTAAAACGTGCAGACTGACAAAGCCTGTCTTTGCGAATATGTGACGTGTTTTTTTCTAATGGTTTCTAGCACGTGCTCAAGATGGCGAAGTTCTTGGTGTTTATCCTCGTAGTTTCCTCTGAGATTGCTACGTCTCTGGCCGTGTCAGACAAGCAAATCGATCAATTTCTAAATGTCTGTATCGACGCTAAGTACCATAAGTCAAAACCCGGGAGCGAAGGAGATGTCTTTAACAAGACCTTTCACTGCACGCCTTGGCGAAACCACGCTTGCTGCAAAGCGAACACCACGTTTAACATCAGGGAAGATGGAGCTCTTTCTCTATACAATATGCACTGGAATCAGTGTAACAGTACTATGTCTGCAAAATGCCGACGATATTTTGAGATTGACACTTGTATGTACGAATGCTCGCCGTATTTGAAACCTTGGATCACGATTGACAGCAAATCCAAGAAAACCCGAAAGGAACGCTTCATGAATGTGCCCTTGTGTAGTCAAGATTGTGAAGAATGGTTTGATGCTTGTAAAGATGATTACACTTGTTCTGACAATTGGGGAAACTTTAAGACATGGAATTGGACAACTGGAATGTGTAAGATGGAATGTAAAACCTTCAAAGAGTACTTTGGTGGACCTGAGAAGTTCTGTAATAGAATATTTAACTACTCTTGGAAATATACAGAGGGGAAGGCCGGTGAAGACTGTATGACACTTTGGCCAAATGGTACGACTAACATCAACAAGAAAGTGGCTGTTAAGTACGCGCGGCAACATTTAATGACACTGTCTTCTGGATCTAATAAGGTTGCTGATAGCATCGTGATAGTAATTTTCCTTGCAGCCTGCTCTCAAATAATCATGCATGGCTAAGCTGAGGGAATGCAATGTTATCGTAAATTAATTCTCCTAATTACATAACGAGACCTGGTTATTTTTAATACTTGTTTACTTGTCGTGATGTTCAACATTGTTGAGGTTTAGTTTCGTACGTAAGGATTCAAGCTCAATAAATAAATTTATACTCACATCAGATGTAGTTCATACGTTTATGTTGTTTACATAATTATAGTGCCATAGGTATTTCTTTAGTTAGCATTTAATTCCAAAGTCTTCTTTTCTAAAATCTTTTCACAATTTACTCTGGCAAATGCCAGATGACTTTGTTCGCCTATTTGGAGTGCTTTCTGTGTGAATGGTTCAGTTCTTTTAGCTGTCGAGATGTGCTTAGGCAACTCTACTTAACCCACCCTGCAAGCAGAGCCTTTCTTTTGCTTGCTCGATTTTGGGGTTCTCGAGAAAGGCTCTGCATGAATCGAGTTAGATCTTTATTGAACAATGTGCTGCATGTTGCCAGGATACAGTCTCGAACCCAAGCCTAATATGCCAGATCTCGCTGCCATCTTGGTTTTTCATGGTACAGCGGGCTCACTTATAACCATCGGTTTTGTCACTAAAGGGATGCTCACACTGGAATAACCGGTTTGACGAGAGAAAACAAGATTGACTAGTCCAGAAGCTCGGGCTGCGGCGGCTTCAAAGAGTTGACGTGATTTGGGCAGAGTCTACTTTTCTCGTCCTCAGTAAAGACAAAAGGAGGCTCTGCTCACAGGGTGTACTTAACCTTGTACCCTCCCACAAATTGTTATTGAAATACAGGTATCATACTCGCATCACTGATGAGTGATTTTTTTATACATGTGTACTTATAGTCATAACTATATTGACCTATTAAATGTGCAATTTAGTTTGTTGGGTAGTGATTTTTGACAACCCAAAAAAAGTACTTGGTTGTAGTTCATTCAACTTTCTGTTGTTAGAGTCTTTGTAGGTAATTCATTTTAGCTTTTCCCTCAATCTTGACCCATGGCCAGGAATTTTTCATGTTTTCCAGGACTACTGGTAGCTTATATTTAGCCTTGATGTCATTTTTGCAAATTCTTTGGTGGCACAACAAGGTTATTTATTTGGCTTATTGCTTCAGCACAGTAATTTATGTCCATTTTGTAGGACATAAGGTGAACTGTTAATATGTTTATGTTAAACTTACATAAGATATAATAATAATAATAATAATAATAATAATAATAATAATAATAATAATAATAATAATAATAATAATAATCAGTACCCTGGTTATGACGTTGAACAATGTAACATCATCAATGACGTGCTGGGGGGGGGGGGGGGGGGTTATCAAGGGATGTAGACCTGACAATGAGAAAGCTCTTTGGCAGTAGGGGCTATGACGTTTTGAGAAGGATGCAGAAGGCTACCATCTCGAGTTCTCTCAACATAGTGAAAACTTTCAAAGGTACCGCCAATTGGCAGAGAGAGCTTTAGATTGTCCGTGAGATTTTTTATATTTTATTTCTAATTTACTTATTTTTTTATTTAATTATTTTTTAATTCAGTAGTTTTCTTTTTATAGTTCCCTCAGATTGCGCCCTATGTGGTTCTATTTTAACATCCATATGTTTACCAACTGCAATATAATAATAATAATAATAATAATAATAATAATGATAATATAAATAATAACCTTTATTTAAAAGAGGGTAACACCCATTACTATAAAAGTATTCTCCTTAGTGGCCCTCTAAAAACACATGTTGAAAAGAAATTACACCTTTATGAAGATGGATATAGGTTTGCATCCTTTTTGTAGTGCAGCCTTCTAGACATGCCATGTTGACAAAAATAAGCATCAATCTGCAACAATTCAAGGTGGCCTGAAGCAAGAAATAAAATGGGATGACGAATGGTAATCATTTTTTGCGAATCCAAGACCAACATCAAAACATGCAAGACTTCACACTGAAATAAATGCAATTACACTGTAAAGAAGACTTCAAGACTCTTTGCAAAGACTGTAGAGACTTCGGGATTGGATGAAGAGTTTGCGAGTGCCAAGATTTTGGAGGTACCATTCGCCACCCTGATAAAAGGGTGATGTTGTTTTGCAAAAAAGAGACTCAGAGATCTTTTGAAACACTGGCGTTTTTCTTGAGACCATGTTGTTGAACAGAAGCCACGACTGTTGAGTTATTCTGCAACTGCCACATCCTTGCAAAGGATAAAGAATCCTTACTCCCCTACCAAGTCCCCATATTCAATTTTTTTGGTAGCCTAGCCTGTGATGTTAAGCACAACAAAGCTGTTTTGATTGTGAAGCAAGCCTTCTTGGGTAAAGACAATGTCACAACACCAGGAACTCCAAGCCCAAGCCAAAGCCCACAGGGTTATGGACATTGAAAGGCTGCGAGATGCGGCTGACGATTACCAAAGTAGGATCTAACATAAGATACTGAGGCTTATTTTGTACTATTTATACAATCAGTTCCTGTTTTCTCCAGGGTGGGCTGAAATAAAAATGCTAATTATTCCCATATAGATAGTCTAATCACACTGGTTGTTTGGTGGCACAGTTGTTTTCAAGAATTTATGATTATGCCTTTACCCCAAGGCAAGTCTAGTTACTAATATTTTAGATTAATGCCAGAAAGAACTTTATTTAACACAAACTTTCCATGAGCAAAATATTTATATTTTCGATTTCACAACCACTCCAGTTATTTTGACACAGAACATTTTTTTCCTCTTAATCAAGTTATGAGGCTACATGTATTAGTTCATCACTAATTACAATATTGACTGCTTTTTTAAAAAACATCCTTTAAGATCTTCACTGTGCTCTATCTAATGCAGCCTATGCCATTATCTAAGTTAACACACTGAACTACTGCAAACAACTACCTTTCTCCTTGAGTCCAATCCCTTTTGGCAACCACAGGAAAAAAATGCCAGTAGATATGGCAATCATGCCATGTCAACAGTCAGTATTATTACTGATTATCTTGTCTTGAAGCCCAAAGCTTACATACATATACCTGGTGAATATTAATTCTTTTCTACAAGTCATACCAACATCCTTATAGAAAAGAAAAGGTTTGTTTACCATCTCGTAAATGTCCATAATTTCCCCTTTATAACTAAGTTGCCTCTGTATACAGTGCACTTTTGGGAGGATAGTTGAAACCACTGTTAAAATTCATCAAAGTGAGACGACTTTTGTTAGGGTAGATACAAAGAACAACAATACCAGAAACTCACATAAATGTAGGCACTGAGGTCTCCATGACGATGGATGATGTAATTTCAAGTATGAGCAGTTCATGTACAACTTGTGTCACTCGGCTCAGAAATAATTATTCTTGATTCCAAAAGGGTAGCACAAAGATTTGTTTAATACATAAGTAGAAATTAATGTTACAATGTCATTAAAAAACCTCCTTATAGTAAGAATATATATTTTTTCCCTTTCAAGAATTTTCAGTTTAAACTTTTTAATCTTCTCAGCCACATTGTAAGAATACCACACATGGATTATTCTGAAGGTACAAACACAAAACATGTCACAAATTTTCCTCCACAACAGCACTGTCTACAGAGAATAAATGCACCAAGTTAACTGTTGATACTGAAAATAACATTACAATAATTATTATAGATTAAATTATAACATAGAATTCAGGTTTTAAGGTATACATTAATTAAAGTAACCACTTTTATTTATAAATTATTTTAAATCTGCATTATCAATGAAAGAAAATACTAATGACATCTGTGACAATAACAGGGACCTTTAGATTCTACAGATTCTAGGATGAGGACAAGAACGGATATGAGATTCGACTGCCCGTTTTCAGCAAAAATACTTACTTAGAAAATTAAATTTTATAAGCCAGACAATTAATCTTACTCTTTGTTAGCAGCATAGGTTGCTCAGGTATTCTTACTGCTGATAACGGAGCCTTTTGCTGATTGAAAAATGCCAAAACGGCTACTGGTGACTTGTTTTGACACAACATTTTTGCAAAAACCTTGCACTAAAATGACTATGCTATCACGTTTTTCCTTCAAAAATGAAGCTGGTTTGCACATGCTCACTGTTGTTCTATGAGAAAATCTCTTACTTGTTCTCATCCTAGAATCTCGAGCTCTCTAATGCAATTGCAAAGAAGACATACCAGTAATAAAAAGGGGTACATGTCTGTAAGTTATAGTTCATTTTTGACATCACTTCAGGTTTGTTTTGGAACAAGTTTAAATATCACATTCAACCTAACAAATTTAGTTTGAGTTTCAATAGTACGATGAAGACCACTGAACTCCAGTTTCCAACACTCCTAAATAACTTTATTTCTCCAACATTAATTTCTTCGTAATTTAACCCTTTGAATCACAGCTGTGATAGGTATGTAAATTCTCCTTACAATTTCGATGAAATGTCAGTCAGACAGGTATTGAGAATGAAGAATACTATCTGGTTAGTTAGAAGTGTGGCTTGATATAACACCAAATTAATTCTCATGACTACCCAACAAAGAAATCCATGGTACAAATGAGGAGAATGAACGTTTCGTTCGTGGGAATGAAAGGGTTAAATTTTAACCATCATCATAGTGTGACCCCAAGCAAACAAACCCACATTAATTTTTTTCCTTTTGTTGTAAGAGAATGACAATGCCCATATTTGACAAACTGACGTTTGGGAAACAAAGGTCTCAAAATATTGTTAGAGATCACTTTTAAAAGCACTGGTATTTACAGTTGACGTAACTCTGAATCTGTTTTGTGGCAGCTTTGTTGAAAAACATCATTCCTGTTTTCCTGTGTAACTCAAGCCCTGTTTTTTTATTATTTACAGTGCTAATACAGCTCGTCTTTAGCATTTGGTTTGCAATATACAAGTTTAAATTTTCATAACATCACATGAGAAGGCTTGCACGTAATAATGTTATTGATCCACATCTGCCACACATAACCAAACTTAATTACATTAACCTACATGTACTACACAGACTGTTATTAATGATGACACGAGGGTCAGGTGTTTAATTCAAAAATAAAATAAAGTTTCATTTCTTTAAATTTAGGGGTGGGATGGAGGGCATGCTAATCAACATCAAGTCTTAGTACTGTAACGTCAATTCAAAATGCCCAAGTTGATTGTCAAAATCCAAGTTGATAATGAAATCATCTTCATCAACAAACTGCTCAATCATCCGATCATCCATGTTCACAAGGATCCTGAAGGATAAGACATAATATTATAAATGTTATGATTTTCCACAAAGTAGTTATCTACTTTTGAGCAGAATTGAATACAACGATGAAAAAGTAGAGCACATGAAATAACTATTTTTTTCCAAACCAAACGAAAGTGGACTCTGAAACCCGCCATTCACATCACGAACAAAGCAAGTGACGATAAATAATTATTATTACTAGTTTTAGTTTTGCCTTAGATGGTAGCAGCAGTAAACAAAGGCCATTGTTTTGGGTAAGAATGTTGATCTCATTTTTGATGACACAGTTTGACTCCTAATGCTGGCCATGGCACCAGGTTTTCCCAATAATTAATGGTTGTAACTACTTAACAACATTTTACATCCACTAAAAACCTTTTGGTTTTTCCATCACACATCCACACTGTCAAATTCATTGATGGAAAATGTTTGGTACACATTTTTCAATCCTGCATGACTTGGAATCACTAAATGATTACAATGAGGTCAAGCTATATTCTAAGAATACCAGTAATTGCATCCTCGGAGCTGTGTGTTGTCAATGCTTAAGCTCCTTACTGTAACACTGGGATTTGGACATTAATTCAAGTTAAAAGTCACACTAACCCCTTCTTAGTCTTCTTATAAACATTCTTGATCATCTCAGGTGGCATGCCATATTTGCTTGCTACCTGCAGTTAAAATAAGACCTTGTATTAAACTTTAATCTCCAAACTGTACCTTTTCAACTGAGAGAATGTTAATGACACCAAGGCTGTTGCCTAACAGGAGCCCCGTAGCCTGGGGCTCCCAAAGAATAGCTCTGGGCGCCTTAATTTTCACAGCAACACGTTATTAGTTCTCAGCGTTTAGCTCTGAGGGCCCCTTTGAAATTTTCTTAGGCAGCAGCCTTGGACACCAACCACAGGGAAAATTTTAATCAGCTTTCGATATATAGCTACTTGAATTTAGATCCACGCCAATACAATAACTACTAAGTTTGCAACTTTGCAATAAAAATGACCAAAATAAATAAATAAAATTAATGAATAAAGGAAACGCACCGCCTCAACCATGTCACCCACTGTCAAGCTGTCAAGCATCAGAGCATTGTACACTTTTTCTTCTTCTTTCTTTACATAGATTGTCACAGCTGTGGAACATGAATACATGGCAGTAAATGCTTGGCCAAAAATCATTTTTAATAGCTTGACATTTTACCTTCTCCTTCATCACAAGCACCATTTCCAATAATTTTACTCCAAGCAGTATAACAAGACCTCAATTGGCCCTGCTCCCACAAATTCCCCAAAGCTCAGTTGTAGAGCAACCAAATTAAGGACGGTGCCTACTATTGTTATTGCGCATACATTCTGCACATCTGGAGATACTCGGATTTCCTATCGGTGATGCTAACTAAAACAGGGATATTTTTACCCGGTTTAAAACTATCCGGAGAAAGTAGATCTAAGTAAGTACTCTTGGTATCCAAAAAGAAAATTGGGGGTAACCATGCATTTTTGAGAGATAATTAAGCTTTAATTTTTTGAAAGAACGCCATACATTCCTTTGTATTTTAAAGCTTTTTACGAATATTATCCACGAATTATGTTTGAAAAATGCATGGTTACCCCCAATTGATTTTCTTTTTGGATTTCAATAACACTTGTTAAGATCTACATTTCCTGCATAATCACACACCGGGGCAATTAAAATATCTTTAATTAGTAGGCACCGTCCTGAATTAGTAAATTAACAGAAGATTTGAGATTCCACTTCCTGTTTAGCTGTTGGGACCAATGAATACATGTATTAAAGTAGCAAAAATGTACATTTGAAGTACGCGTTATAGATGAAAGATACATGTAGCAGTGATCCTCGCAATTAAATGGACTTTTCTTTTTTTCTTTCATTCATTGGTGCATTAGTGCTTTCATGGAAAACACAATCATGAGCCCAACAAACTGACCTGCTCCCAACTGAGTGACTTAATAGTTCAGTTAGTAGAGCATTAGACCAGCATTGCAGAGGTCATGGCTTCGAATCCCATTGAAGTTGCCTGAATTTTTCAGGTGTCTATAAAGTGACAATTGCTTCAATTGTCTAGTTAAGTGCAAGGACCACTTCTATTTTTCATAAGGCATGCACTGTTCTGATTCTGACAAGCCAACAAAGTTTCCAAAATGGAACATTGGCATTGGAATTCTATGTCCCGATTGCTTATTGGTGTCCCGACTACTGGCACACACACACAAGAAACAACCAATCAACCTTCAGCTATGGTAATTGACATCCAATTGACAACCCAATTGCTGCTAACAAGACCAATGGACAATAATATCATGGCGAGCCATGACACAAAAACACAATGTTCCCAACACCAACCTGGTCTATTGGGTCTGTGGATCTTCTGAACCTTTACTCTTGGAACAACTTCTAAATCAGCAAGTTCATCCTGCAAAAGTTTTCAAAAATACTCAACATCCTTGATGGTTTGTACACTGAACCTGTTCATCAAATACACAATTATTATTAATGCCACAAGCAAATTTAAAGGGTTGTCAAAAAAACAACAAAGGGGTAACAGTTCAAAAATTAAAGACAAAATTATGTGGCATTACCTTTGCCATGGCTAGATGAGACTGTAAAGTCCGCTTGTTTTCTCTATCCCTAAATTGTGAATAAATAAAATTATTGTTAATTACACATTCATCATAATAGACCATAATAATTCCATTGGAATACACTACAGGGTGAAAAAATACACCAGATATCACTCACTTTATGGATGCTAGAAGTGATAGTGTTTGCAAAGACGACTCCTCAAAAGTGCTCTGCAAGACAAGATAAAAGTACAGAAAAAAAACTTGAGCAGAGACTGCATTAAAAAAAGAGCTCTTTATACAGAGTAAAACAGTAATTGTTATTCCTTTACCTCTTTGTACAACAATCATATCTGCATCTGGATCTAATAACCTGATTAAACACATTTGCTGCAATGTACAGTGTACATATGTACAAGGAGTACAATTAATATAAACTTAAGGCTTACCTGATATTTTATAATAATTCCCCTCATTATAATCCCCCCCCCCCCCCTTCCTCAACCCCACGCTCCCCTAAGCAATGTTGAAACAAACTGCAGCATTTCTGAATGTTTCCCGCATTGCAACATTGAAAGAGGGGCTGTATGATAGATGGTCTTTATTTTGAACCATTTTTGCAAGTGTCCTAAGACTTCTGTCCAGGATTGTAGTCCAAGAAAATAAATTACATTTACTACACATGCAAGGGCTGCAAAAGTCTAATCCTTGACCCTTAAATTAGTACTTAAGCTCTGATTACCAAAAAGGGTTTACAAAAAGCTTGGGTATGGAACATTTACATGCACTGTTTTGAATCATATTATAAGAATTATTAAAAACTAATGTTCAAAGCAAGGTACTACTACTAGTAACTGCTGATTTCAAGTTCAGGTATTTTAACCAAAAACAAATTAAACTAAATGAAAAGGTTTATTAATCTCAATTTCTTGGTACAAGCAACAGCCAGTGTCAAAATTCTTGAGAATGCTTTTCTTCTTTAACATCCCTGCAAAAATAGAGTTGTACTGTAATATTTAATGCTTTTAACTCTGCCCGTCTCTCATCCCCTTTAAAGTTGTTACTCAAGATTGTGATCACAGCTACATGTAACAACATTTACAGTAGGTTGCTGAATAAGAGCGTCAGAAAGAGGGAGTTGAAAGAAACACTTAAAAACCCCAACAAAAAAGGCATAAGGTCTCATTGACAAGTATTTTTGAAACTGGCTACCCTAAATAATGTTGTAATCACTTTGTATTTTTTACTGATCGCTAAGTGGCATTTCATAAAGATCAACATACATGTGTGCTATGTACAGAAGGAGCGAAAATAACAGGCTTTGGTCCCAGAGGAGTTGTTGTTTGAAGCTGTGTGTATTTACTCGGAGGGTGGAAAAGAGTCGTGGGTGACACCATATTTGGATCTGAAAATGAAAGGTACACAAACATGTCACAAGTCATGTCACCTTTAAATTGCAATCAAATGGAGATTAAAAAGGCACGCACATGTGCCTGAAAATTTTGCAAGAAAATAATCTCGTTACAATACAAGATTTCAACTGTTGTCTGATCACTCACCAGGACAGGCTGATGTGTTTTGCTTCACCCATTTTTGAATCCTCTTCTCTGCACTTTTGGATTCATCTTTATTCTTTCGCTCTGCACCCTGCAAGGCAAACGTCATCATCATCATCAACATCATCTTCCAGCTCATCTTCATCTGCATGGACAACATCATTATCTCACACCAGTAGAGCCTGCAAGCATTACTAACGGTCGCATCAAAACATTTTCAGTAGGTGAATGTTTTTAAATGAAGAAAATAGTAGGCCATTCACTCAACAACCTCGAACTCCAACACAAAATGTGTGACCATTTTAACAATGGCAGGCTATTTCTAATGACTCTGAACGTCCTTTAGCTTGCACCTACATGTAAGATTTGCAGTGGTCTTCATGTAATTATGCTGTAATTAACACTAACATGTATATACTGTAAGAGACATTGTTGGGCTGTGTCACTCCGGGCAGTAGCAGGCTTACGACCACCTATGCCCTGTACGGGAGTTGATGACCCTGTCCTCATGAGTCCCAAGTAGGTGGAGCTTGGCAAGCACAGGACCTCCACTAGAAATGTCCTGGACCTCCAGGCCTTCTTGTTGAACCTGCTGTTTAACGAGTGGGATGAGGACTGCTCACCTTCCACCTCAATAAAAGCTTCCATCTGTGCAGGCTTATGATGCACCTGTTTGTAAGGCAAGCTTATTTCTGTAGTCAGTGTCCACAGCCACTGCTACTACATATCTATGGTGTTCTCACTTACAGTGCTGTAGGTATGTCAAAATGGTTTTGGACAATTTTTGCAAGGAAAACAGGCTGAATTCTTCACCTTATCACGAAATACTTTGATCTGACAAAATGATCTGTGGACAGGTTCAGCATCAGCGTTTGATATATCCTCATATGTGTCTATCTGAAGATGCAGTGGAATACCCTAGCAAAACAACAAAATCATGTCACTTACATGCAAACAGCATTGCAGAATACCCCACAACCACACAACATCAGTTCTAACCACCATTGTTTACATTAAATTCTGGCCACGTTGCTTGAGTAAGGGTGTGTGGAACAAAGTGCCATAGCTACCACATCAGTTTTTTCATGCTATAAAAATTCTTTGACACCTTCAGTCTATGAAAGTGAAAAAGGGCAGTTTCCAAAAATCTCTGCAACACAAGGTAACTTAAAATGAGCAGAAAAAACCTCCAATGAAACAAGGTAGCCCAGTGTTTATTGCACAAGATTCTCATGCGAATGATCCTAATGTTAATCCAGCTCTCAAACTTGATTTGTCTTCCAGTCCAGGGGCCTGTTTCTCAAAAGTCCCGAAAACGTTTCAGGCCCGAAAAGCCTTTTGTGGAACTGTCAACCACTTGTTCTGGAAAGCCGATCTTTTCACATGATTTCAAGGTAACAAAAAGAAAAATGGCTGTGAAGTTTGACGCCTTAAATCCTCTCCGTTCTTGAGATACAAAGGGAATTGTGACACCTGAAAACGGTCCGTAAAGTTTCGGGACTTTTGAGAAACAGGCCACTGGACTTCTGGACCCAAAGCCTTGAGAACTTCTAAAAGGCCATGGCTCTTTCCAGGTGGGTTTCTTAATACTGTTGTGCTTGACTGTATAAATCTTTTCTCTGCACAGCCCTGCCGGATTTGAAGCACTGAATGCAGAGGTATAATTATCAGTTGATATCTTATGTTTGTTGCCTGGTTCCTACCTTGACACCTTTCTGGGAGGAGAAATCAGTACTCAGGCAGTTTATCCTAATAACAATCTTAGCATTCAAATGAGGGCTCCATGTAAAGCCAGCAGCATTGTATGCTATCTCGTCTATATTTTCCTCGATATTTTGGCAAGATTTGCGATCTGTTAGAAAAAATTAAAATAGAAACATACTATTTCCACAGAAAGAACATCATTATCATTCAACTGGTGTCTTACCCTTTTCAGTCCTGAAAGTGAGATTTCTACTTGTAGATTTTACTCGTGAATGGGGGCCACTTCAGGGACGAATGGTTTAATAACAATAATTATTTAACACAAAGCTTTGCAATTGGGCCTTAATCTTCTCTCACATTACATGTATGTACCCTTGCTACAAGGCTGGTTTTCTCTGTTTGTGGTATTTGGATAATATTATATCAGTGGTCTGTTGTCTCTGTTTGGGCATGGTAATGAAAATCTGTACTTTGCAAAATGAACTCAAATCTGTTCTGTGAATAGAACATACCAATATCAAAAGCACGCTGTTGAGGATTTGGTTGCTGACTGTGCCAGTACTGCCAATGTTCACACTCGCTTCTTGGGTCCTTTTCGTCACGAAAAACCAAGTGAACAATCGACTGCAATGAAATTTGCCCAAAAGCGACTCAGTCTATCATGACATTTATAGACAGAATACAGTACTGCACCCTAACAGACACTAGAAATTTCTAACTTCTTTCAAGTGTACACCTTAAAACTCTTTAAGGTACACGTTTATGAAACCTAAACATCTGTTGGATTATTCAGTTCAAGAATAAAACAGAACTAGTCTACTTGCTTGACTTGCCAAAACATTTAGATTACTATAAATTGAACGGAAGTTTACACACAAGAACAGCAACACTAAAGAGACAAAGCCAAGGTGGGCTGCAACAAAGAAGGCAATAGACCTCTTTACCGATATGGTGGCCATTTTGATTTCTGTTGTTTCGAATAGCTATTATGGGACGCCCAGGAGGCAAATACACATTAATTTGCCCCCTGAGCATCCCATAATGTCTTTCAAAACAATACAAATCAAAATGGCCACCATATCTGCAAAAAAGGTCTATTGCAATCAGGATCAAGCATGCCAAAACAGTACAAAATACATGAATGCAACTTTACATGTAGCTTGTCATAATTTATATCATTCTGCTGCCAGCATGTTAAACAGAATGATTCTGTAAAATTGTGAATAAAAATGTACGAAAATGACTCACTATTATTTCTGGTCTAAACTCTGGGTGTATGAGCTTAAAAATTTGACACAAATTTCTTCATACGTGTACCTTCACTCTTTGAATTTCCCCATCTGATGATGGAGGATCAACATTTCCTTCAAAGCTAATGGCATAAAATTGACCTGAAGCATAAAAAAGACAGAGGAAATGGTTACTTGCTAACAAAAAGAACTGAAGCTTATCTGAAAACACCTACTTGTTCACCTTTTGCATGACCGACCATGACTGCGAATGCACCTTTCTTATTTGTAAGAAATTAACGTTTTAAATCGTTTTTAATTAAACTTATGGAATCAATAGCAGATCAATAGCTGAGCCACACATAAAATGGACTATACAACCATCTCAGACTTGCTTATAATACAGCTAAACATAATTATTTTCACTTAGGACCCTTTCT
>NC_090872.1:19265079-19270079 GCF_036669935.1 Montipora foliosa
TTCACTGAAAGATAACTTACAAAACACAAGAAAACCAACAGAGAAAATCGCTGGAGGTATTCTCGCATTTACGGAATATAAACGCACGATCGGATTGATTTATTTGTTGAAGACACTGATCTTCCGAGGTATGCCGAAGGTGAAAATTCCTTCGATTACCAATTTATGTTAGGACAAAAAAAACTTGTTATTTGCAAAAAATCCATCGGTTGATCAATATAAAGCTAAATTCCGGAGCAAATCAATGCCCATTATGACGTTAATTGCTACGAAGGCCTTTAATTCTGCGCGGCTTACTCCATGAAAAAAGGTAATGCGCCCGGGGGTTTTAACAGTTTTTGACAGGCATACCTACTCGTTTCGTTTACCATTAATTCCCATAGATCATCTCCTATGAAAACTAGGAAAAATATTTAATTCATTCTGATTATCTAAAACGAAATACCGAGCAGTGGCTGCCACGAAATCTGGAACTTGAATACTATCGAGCTGATCATTCCAGCGAGCTTCTTGTTTATCATCGGTCTCTAGGTTTTCACCGTCTTCTTCGTCACTTTTAAAGCCATCTAAATCAAAATTTTTGTTTCTAATATCCCCTCCTCTTACAGGAAAACCATAAAAGATCCCTTAGATCCCTAGATCCTCCGAATCCGAAAAAAAAAAAGCATGAATATCCCCATCGTTCGGTGCGCTATCTGGCGCATCGGCTGTTGTTTTCGCGTAATTTGATCGCGCGATCGAAAGGGCAAAAAGCCAGCCCTTGTGGGGTCTCTTATCAGCTGTCAAAATATGCTCACAACACGGCAAATGATTGGTCAATTATCCTTCTAAATCTCCATAACAACAAAAAATTTAGATTTCCTAAGGGAGACTGGGTAGAGGCCTAAGATCAACTCCGATCAAGACGCCATTTTGTGCGGCCGGTTTTGGCCGGTTTAGGTATTTCAGGGGTCATCGCGCGCGGCCGGTTTTGGCCGGTTTAGGTGTCAATGGGTTAAATTAATGAATGCTGACTTTACAAACACGCATATAATCTCTGATAATGATATTTTCCGACTGACTTTCTCTCATGGGCCTTTTGGCAAATTCGACGTTAGGAGGGGCTCTCTGGTGTGGCAAGGAGTGTTGGCTTGACGAGCTAGGCATTTTTCAACTTGCTTTTCTACCATTTTGTCCACTCCTGGAAACCAAACGTGGGCCCGCAGCAATTGCATCAACGATGCCTTGGCACCCCTTATGTGTGATTCTCACAATAGTTTCTCTCCATAGTCATACATGTAGCACTACAATCCTTTCACCGTTCAAGGACAAGCCCATCGATCACAGATAACTTGTCAAAAACACAGGTATAAGGTTTCACATCCATATCCTTGGGGTCTACCTTCTTCTTCTGGATGCACAATCAGGATAATCTTATGCAGCTCTTTGTCGTTCCTCATTGCTTCTATCAATTCCTCCTTACTCACAGATAACTCGTCAAAAACACAGGTATAAGGTTTCACATCCATATCCTTGGGGTCTACCTTCTTCTTCTGGATGCACAGTCAGAATAATCTTATGCAGCTCTTTGTCGTTCCTCATTGCTTCTATCAATTCCTCCTTACTGATGACCCCGGGAATGTCATTTTCAACTACAAAATTCACATAATTATTCCTTCACATTTTTGAACGTTTACCTATCTGTAAGAAGGTTGAAAATTCTTTGGAGTCCAACAAAAGGTCAAGTTAAAAAAAATCATTTCCCACTTTTCTTCTGAACACCTTATCTGATTCTAACAACCGTCGATCAAGGAACACAGACGTCCTTGGAGTCGTGAACACTATGGAAAACAAGCACAAACCACCAAAGGGGGATTCCCATATTTGTAAGCGAAGAAGATACTGCTCCAAACTTTGTCCCTTTTTGTGAAGATCTGGAGATTCAGCTCCCCACCAAATTCCATCGATTTCTTCGCTCAGGTAAACATGAGATCTCAAGTAGAGGTACGCGCGTGTGGACACGTGGTTGGGAATTTCATGCATCCTCAAATGGCAATCTTGGCAAATTCCAATTCTGTGACATGTGTTGTGCGGCGGAAATGCGAAACTTTACCATGAAAAACAAATGTATCTCCAGTTTTCTTCCGTGAAATTTCTTCAAATTTTGGAGAGTGGTAATTACTGTTTATGCTTTCCGTCTGCCAATTCACCAAGAGATTTTGTAACACGATTTTTTTAAGTGGAGCTAAAAAACACAAATTCGCTAAAAGCCACGAAACTACCTTTGTAAATCCCATTTTTTTGCCCTCAGAAGATTCCTCTGGACAATTATCATGTAATGTCAAAGTTTAGGAAATTTTAACCTAAGGTAATGGAAGAAAATCAAAATAAAAGCAAAATAAACATTTTTGTAAACAACCTATCTTTGGAGAGTAATCATTTCTAGTAAAATGCTGTTAATTTAACAGTGATGGCTGAAGAGTAGTCTTTTAGAAGTCTATTTCAATAGACTTGAGAGAGATGCGATTACGAGCAATGCAAAAATTTCCATGGATAGTGGGTACTTGTGTGCGCCAAATGAATGTGAATAACGATAAGGAACCACCTTAAATGCGGAAAAAAAGGGACAATGCTTATACATGTAAGAAAAATAAACAAGACATAATGCCAACATTATCAAAGATTTCGTTGATCAAAAGATCTGCACTGTGTCTCAAGAGATGTGAAACATGGCTGGGTGTAGTCTGGTAAACACTGGGTGAGACCTTCGAGGGTCTGATGGATCCTTTAAAAGGTGTCTGGTGGTTGGGATGAGGACTGGTTGCTTGACCAGAAGGCTCAGGAGGAGTGGTCACCAAGGCTGTGCTTGCCAGAGAGGTGCAACCAAAAAATTATGATGTCCACTTTGTCCTGAGTCAATTTGTTCAATACAGCTGAAATCAGATTGAAAGTGGGAACTCATAACCCTTGAAGGGTGCCCAGTTCATTGTCAGGAGCATGCAAGGCCTCTGGGTCCAGTCTCCCTCTCACATACTTGGGAAGTTAGGCAGACAGGCGAGAAGTAAACAATTTCGCATTCCTTCAGAAAGGGAATGGAATTTTCTACATCCAAAATCTGCTGCCAGCATTTCCAGCTTGATTTGGGAATAAATGTAGTTCCACTCTCCATCCGATAGAGCCCTACTCGCATACTGCACCACTCGCCACTGGTCATCGCTCTGCCCACATTGTACCAGAGTGGCTGAAATTTCTAGCGGATAGCCATCCACATGTACCTCAATTTTTGCCCTGGGGTCAAACTAGGTCAAGACTGTGTCAGAGGTCAGAACTTCTTTCAACCTTTCAAACGCTGCCTTATGCTCTTTTCGATCCAAAACGATGCCATTTCAGTTCAAAATATTCTAGAAGCTCTTTTGCAGTGGTTTTGAAGTCTTTACCCGTATCGTCCAGTGTGTCGAAAACGTCTTGCACCTTTGGTCCCGCGTAATGTAAAAATACCGCTTGATTTTTTGCCTTGTCCATTACGTTCATCACAACTGCATACACTTTATACCTTTCTAGGTATTTCCTGAAGTAAGGACCCACCAATGTCAGACCAAGGTCTGGGTCAAAAGGTGCGAAATTCGTATCTTTATCAGTAAGTTGCTTTCCCAAACGTTCTGGAAACTCTTGTAAGTGTTCTCTTCGTCTTATCATCGCCAATGTAGTGTCCGACTTTTCTTGATCAATAAGTTCACTCTAGATATTTACACTCGTTATATTTGTAGTCCACTCTTACAGACGCTTGTTAAATCTCTAGCTAGCATGTAAATTCATAAACACGCCATGCATATAAAACACTCCTCAGGTCTCATGGGGATAAGATACCTGAACACTACAATACATACTTGTCCTGTGCAGAGAACACAGTTGGAGTGGATTTCAGCGACTGAGTGTACGGAGAGAAGTTAAAAGCCTGTAAGAAAAAAAATTAAAGTAAACAACTGCCAAACATTAACTCACTGGACAATAAAAAGAAGATACTTCCAAGTTAAAGGGATATGGCATCCCAAATACCAAGAAAGTTTTATACCAGGGTGTTGTGGTTTAAACATGTTGATTCAAGATTGTTTTTTTTGTTTTCTAATAGTTACTGCATTTTCAGTCATGTTTCTACCAGGACTGGCAATGCTCTAATTCAAAGCAGACCCTACTACAAGGAATTTCAATTTAAAGGTTAAAACCAATGTGGGTATATAATAGATAAACAAAAAATTAATAACAAAGGATAGATACTTACTTCGGGTGGAGTGGTGCTGAGGGAAAGGGGAGACACATCACTAACTTGGGCAGGCTGAGAGTTTGATTTGTTTGCGGCTGGGTATGATGATGGGCGACCAACAGAAATAGTTGTATGGCTACAACTTGAGGTACTGAGGACGAGAAGAGAAGATGACCAGGATTAAGCTTCATCCAAAAATTATTCCGGCAACACTTTTTGCCAATCATTATTTCAGGTCCTGATTTTGAATGCATTCTCTGTTTATAATTTCATAATTTTATCCCAATACTATTCTGTGTCTACATATACATTGTATTTATAAATGATAATATTTTGATTTGAAGTCAAATAGTTTTGAACAACAATTAACAGATTGCCGTGGCAAACAACTTTTGCTCCCTGCTCTGCAAGACAAGAACCCCTGCAACTCTTTCAAGTTCTGCATCTCCAAAACATTGATTTTTCAATGTCTAAATCACTAGTTCATAAAGTAAAGATAAAACCACCCAGTAAACCACACAATGGTCAGGCTGATGGCAATGTTTCTCTTTTGAGAAACAGCATCAATTGGCATGACAAAAATGTTGGCCAATCGGAAAAAGCTATTCAATAATAGCATGAATAATTTCAAAACAATTAAAAAAAGGAAGGAACTTTATTTGAGTGTCTAGTCTTCTAGTACTGGAGCACTAATTTGGGACACTATAAACGGAAATCAACTAATAAATGCAAGTCAAATCAAATGTTGGTTTTTTTGAGG
>NC_090872.1:19280079-19312579 GCF_036669935.1 Montipora foliosa
GTGACAAAAGTGGGAAAGAAAAAGAAAGCAAGTTTTCTTTGTGTGGCTGGTATGAATCTCATGTGCTGTCGGTTTTTTTTTGTATCCATGTAGCAACCATGCTGTTGGTTGCTATTTAAGCTTATTTAAAGGCGATTGTCGATCAGTTGTCATGAGGTTCTCAGGGTTTTATTTAAACTCAAATCTGGGGATGCTCAGCGTGAAATTTTAGTTATCTTCAACTGTTTGTTTTTTTTTAATTATGAAGTGTAAGCTTCTCTTATTTATAATTCCTTTTGGTATAGGCAAAAGTACAATACTTTCAGTTCAAATCAGTCCCCATTTTGTCATTAGCAAGCACCAAACGCACCAATGCATTTATTGCATTTCTCGGCTACATTATTTTCAGCATTTTAAGCTTATAGTCATGTACATGTTGTACAATTCACAGTGACTATGGTGAAGCCAGAAACCGTATCCATATATCAAGTTAAAAAGACTGAGAAAGAGACATATAAGAAGAAGCGAACAAATTGGAGATTGAAGGATCTCAAGCTCATTGATGGCAAAGATGAAACTAATGTGAGTGTAGATCAAGCTAACAACCTTCCAAAACTTGTGTGCAGAGGACATTACTAAAGTACAAAACAGCGAAACAGCGAAATAACACCTAAAACGACAATTTAATCTCAAAATCCAACCCTTGTTGCTTAGTATTCAATGCATGGCGTGGTGGGGTCATACATGTATTGGTGTTTCGTCTCGCTGTTTTCACAGCTTTGCTCACATCCTCTTACATACTTAATGAATATTAATTTTATTAGAGCTGGAAAGTATACACTTGGCAGTGCATTTAATTCTTTGACTACATGCTCCAATTTTCTTTAACTATACATTATCAGGTTTAATTTTATATGACCATTAACATCTGCTTACCTCGTCATATTATATAAACACTTTGTATGGCTTTGTTACCTGATTACTTCTTGTTTAACCCAGAGACACAAGAATAACACTCTGAACCTTCAGCAAATGGTATCAAACTCCAATAACTGACTAATAATGATAATGATAATGATAATGATATTATTATTATTATTATTATTAATTTATTATTATTACCATTATTATTATTATTATTATTATTATTGTTATTATTATTATACTATCACTTTCATTTATTGCCGTTTACAAATGAAAATTCATGTAATAGTTGATTTAAGATGCCAATTTTCAACACTTTGGTTTAGGAAAATCCAGAGTTTCACCTCCATTTCGACAAGACGTACAAGTGGGTTGCAAGCAGTGTACAGGACAAAAACAACTTCATTCTTGCACTTTGGAAGGTTTGTCATGATTTTTGTAACTCATACTTTTATCGTGTTTAAATAAAGGTCGTTCATTCAATCGTTCAGAGAATAATATTATTATTTATGGTGTTATGGGAGTGGGGTTGGGCTATTTTTAACCGTTGATTTATGTAATGTAAGCCGCTTATAACCCAACACGGGTAACACACATCAAATCAATGATAATGAGTTAAAACATTTAGCAGTGAAAGTTCAGAGTTAATTTTCATTTTCTGCTTCTCATTTGTGGCGTAAATTAGCCCTTTTTTCTGTTGCTCTGTCGCCTGTCTTTCTCGATCTTATTGCAGACGTCACTTGTAAACCTCCGCCAGGCCAACCAGTCCCCTACGATTGCTCTCCATGTATTTAGTGCACCCCCACACTTGAGGATGTCCTTATGGTGTCCTTATACCTAAGAAGAGGATGACTGACTCTTGTTGAACCCTCTGTCAGTTCCCCATAGAGAAGTGCCTTTACAGGCTGCTCTTCTGGCATATGCGCAACATGGCCTATCCAACGCAGTCTATTCTGGTTAAAATTATCTTGACATCTGCAGATTTATCACGATCCAGTACCTCATTGTTTGCGATTTAGTAATCCCATGTGATCTTAAGAATGGATAGATCTCAAGTACCTTTGCTGTACTGTTCCGAGAAGTTTTATATGATAATGGTAGAGGGTCCAGGTCTCGCTTCCATACATGTTTAGCGGGGTGATGCATTACTTTTATACATGTACCTTAAACGTTGTATCTACTGTCAAATCTCTGCAGTTGAAAACCCTATCCCTAAGTCTCCCCATTGCACATGATGCAGCCTGAATCTGTGCTGTTATCTCTTCACGTGGCAATAGGCAATAGGCAATAGGAAACAGGTTTAAAGCATTGTTGGCATGAGATACGCAAATTTCACCACTACTAAGGCTAATTCTTCTGAAAAAGTCTTCACAAATGAAAACTCTTTTAATATTTCATGTAGGAATGCAGAGAGCAAAATGTCCACGAGTATTATATATTAAACCATCGGATAAGAGATTTATTATTCCACTACAAAAAAGGTGTTATTTTGCTTCAATTTTATTTGGTAAGAGTATTTTAAAAAGTTATCATGTTAGTATCCTTCAGGGCACATGTGAACGATGTAAACAGCACATTCAAAAAGCCAGCTAAATGTCCTTTATTTTTTTGGATAGATGAAGTGATAGGTGACACACGATGGCAATCTAAATTCTCAGGCTTTGCATTGTGTTGAAAACAATTTCTTTCACTGAAAAACTTCCATTCCGCTCGTATTTGTTCTAAACCAGTCATACCAGGACACCACAGTGTATTACTGTGTCTGACTCATATTTTGTTCATTCTCTTTACCAAATATGGTAAAATGGCATAATAATATATAGCAGAATAATAATAATATTATTATTATTTAGGCTTGATTGATGTCTCTCTTCTTTACGTAGTTATGCGAAAGGCATCTGACGCAGAGGAAGCCAACTTTGTTGCATGTTAGAGGGATTGATGGTAATTGATGTTGACAGTTGAATGTCAATGACAGTCAGATAGACAGTCATCTATTTATTTACATTTATCTATTTATTTATTCAACTTTATTCATTCAATTCAATGAAAGGGAAGGATACCAGATTGTGGTTATCCCTATATAGGGTATCCACCCGCAGCCAGATGTAATTCACTGAGGAAAACCAGAGTACCGCGACAAAAACCCATGGAAGTCAGATTGAAATCGACTGAAACTCGGCCCACATATGACCTCGGAGCTCAGGGTTGAAACCCGGGCCACAGAGGATTTAGGCACGGTTAAGTTCACATATCACTAAGCTGTCCTGGCTCAATTCCCTCTGTTGTGACACACTTAGTGTCGAAAGTAAATTAGCCAATGGCTTTGGTTTTGCATTACTTCACTCAGTGATTGGTTCAAAGTTCTCACGCCACTTTTTCAACCAATCAGAAGTGAAACCAAAACCAATTGTGGCTCGCACATGCACATTTTCCCGTACTTTGTGTTGGCTATGTTTAAGTACTTCGAGTTTTGATTGGTTTACTGGATTATCTTTGTCCTGTTTGATTGGCCAAAGTAATTGGTTTTGGTTTTATGACACTCAATTGACACTCGCTCTAAGTAATTTTTAATTCTTTTTTATTTTATAATTTAGTTTCAGTATGGATGAACAATAGGACATAGTTATGAAAGATAAACAATGTGAAAGGTTTCCACTTTTTTGTTGTTTAGGATCATTGTAGTTTAATGATCTAATGCTCCCTTGAGTCTCTGCTAGTTCATTTGTGGAGCATTTGAACTTAGTCTAGTAATAATTAAAATAAATAATGATACTTATTGGAAGATGATTTAGTCATAAATTATTTATTTTAGAGGTAACCGGACATCCTCATTGATTACTGCATCTATTAATTTTGCATCTGAAATTCAAGCAAACTTGTCTTTTCATTTTAGATGGCTTTCATGGTGGAGAGAGCATTAGAGCTCAGCAGCATACAGATGAAGGTTCTGAAGGTAATAATTGTAAATCCATGTGAAGAGAAAATTGCTTCCCACTGGCAAACACTGAAACTATCAATAATTATTTTTACATTAGGTCTCTCATTGGGTAACTGTTCTGAGTGGGAAGCCGTAGTTTGCAAGCCAGGGTAACTTAGCCATAGAAACTTTGCAGTAATTGAAATCAGAACTGAATGCTTGTTACATTCATTTGTTAAATATAACTTATTAATGTTTATATTTTTAGGTGAAGATTATCAGGAGTTAACACAGCGAGAAGAGAACGACTTGGAATATATGATTTCTCAGACTGAAAATGCCATCAGCAACATTGAAGCTTTCACAGAACAGCTCTCCAAGGATCTATCAGTTTTAGATGGGGTAACAAAATTGAATTAAAATGTGGGTGACGATTACTCTGGGACAGGGCAGCATTAAGCCATTTCGATCATGGCCCAGTTGTTTCAGAAGTCCATTACCGGTAATGCTAATCCCAGATTAAAATTTAACCAAGGAGTTTATTTCTCTACTCCCAAATGCTGGTCAATGCTGATATTTGGTGAAACTTTACATCAGAAGAAGTAAATCTTGAAAAACAAAAAAAAAGCAAACAGAACTTTCACCAAAAAGTTGAAAACGGGAAACAAGAGTTTAGATTTACATTAATCATGGATTAAGTTAATTGGCTTTCAAACAACTGGGCCCAGAAGTAAACTGTTCTTTGAATGGTTGTGTTAATTTGTGAGATCTTAATGGGTTTTTTTATTTTCCATAAAAAGTAATTTTAATAATAAAGAGTGTGCATTAGTTGTTATGATAACGAAGCAGAATGATCCAACCGTTGACTGTTGATAAAGTGTTGACCAATGCATCAGCTAACATATTGGTTCCAGGATCTGATTCATTACCATAGCACCAGCTTAGCTCAGATGGAAGAATGTGTACTAACGATTCTGGGTTCATCCGTGGAAGGGCAAATTAAAAAATTTCTGTTGTTGTTGTTGTTGTTGTTGTTATTATTATTATTATTATTATTATTATTATTATTATTATTATTATTATTATTATTATTATTACTATTTTGCATTGAGGGTGAAGTAAAACTGTCATATCAATGTATTTTTCAACTTCTTCACCAATGACAGGTATCATATTCTTTAATAGGCCAATATTCATTCCATCATGGATGCAGAGCCACAGGTTGAATCGTTAATGCAGTTGTTGAATGATGCTTTGAATGAGCTTGATCATTTGGATACACGGCTTACTGGCTATGATACCATGCTCAGAGTAGGTAACTTCGTAAATGTTTTAAACAGTGAACTTGTGAGTGACTGGCTCCTGGATGGCTTGATAACTCAGTTGACTTTTTAGAGCAAGGGCAGCACAAAATTATTGTGCAGTGTTGGGTTCGAGTCCTACTCAAGCCTGGATTATTTCAGGCTTCTTTCGCAACTGCTTAAGTGGCTTCATGACTGCAAATAACTTTCTCTTGCTTCAATGTTTATTGATAGAGCAAGACTTACAGTACTTCTTGCTTTTAGATTTGTAATTTGTTTGGATTAGCAAAGGGTTTAAGTTTCATCATTGTGTTAGGGGGTTGGAGTTGGTTGCCCGGGCTTTGCTAAGCTATGTCCATTGTACTCTGACCCAGGTTCAAAAGCTGCCATTGTTTAATTAAGCTTCTTAAACTGTCTTGTAAGATAAATTGTAGAATGATACAACTGGACCTCTTGCACAGAAAGTTGCTCATGAATACTGTATGGGGTTGATTCTGATGCTTGAAAAAATTTAATGTCCAGGGGGTGCGTGCTCAAATGGAACAAATGGAGGACAAGGATAAACATATGGTAACAGAGAGCAGAAACCGCAAGATGCTCTTGGAAGAAGTTGCAACATTAGTGGTCAGTAAATACACTAGCAGTATTTTTACCTTTTGACAGTGTGTAGTTGCTGATATAACGACAGTATCTAAAACCATTTGAAATTGTTTTGACTTAGTAAGAAGAGTAGACCATTATAGGTTTAACTAGGGAAGTCTTGGTACACCAAGATGCAATCCATCAACACATGCTTTGTTGTCTTTTAAGCCTAGATACAGATGTTATTGAACTAGCTCGCTCGGGCCATACTGGGGAAATATTGGTTAAGTCATTTTTTTTGCAACCCTGAAAGGGCTCGGTTTGTAAACTTTCATCTTGGACCAGTTTGCATATTTTCTTCTGAGACTCCTAGATACATGTATCTCATTTCCATTTAATTTACTGTGTTCATTTAATAACAAAATTGATGTTATTTCATTAGAGAATTACAAACAAACCAGGGTAATCACTATTCAAGGTAAAATGCCTTGGAAATTTGTAGGTTTTTGACTGTAATTAACCGATGATTTCTGTAATTTGGGCTTGCCTTCCCTAAACCGAGCTCACAGGCATTTTTTCGTTGGCAGGGTATTTTGGATGTTCCTGAGGGTAACCTTTTAGCCCTTCAGAATGCTGATCTATCCAAAGGAGTGGGACTTAGAGAGAGCACACAGGCTGCTTTTGTTGTACTTCATGCACTGCAGGCTGATTTTAGTCCAGGTACATACAGTAACAGACCTGCCAATTTAGAATGGAGGCTATTATCAATGCACATTGAATTAAAATTCACCAAAGTGAATAGTGGCTTTGTTAAATAATTTTCACACCCAGACTGAGTTAAATAATAGTTTTTATTATCATCTTAGTATGATATACCACACAAATGACCGAAGTGAAACAGGAAGCCATTTTGTTTTTCTCCATTTGCTCAGAGGTGAATAGCACTATCTTGCTATTCACCCCTGAGCTATCTGATCATTGCACAGAAAGCGCTATTCACATTGTGTGTTATATACATGCACAGGTACTAACTTGTTTTCTTATGGGAGAGGAATGGATTGGATGGCCTGGCCCTGCCAGTGACACAGTTATGTCCTGATATATACTAGTTAACTGAGGCAACCTGATTTTGATAAGTATACATTGCAAACTGCTCTCTTACAGGCAGTTAATGTGTTTAAACATACACAGTTAAGATACTCTACAACCCTAAGATGTAGGGTAAATCTGTGGTAAAAAGGTAGTTTGTATTAATTTTTTAGACTTTAATACACAGGTACTAATAATGTTTGGCATGCATTTAATTGGCTTCATTTCTAGACGTTCGGACTTAGTATGATAAGTCACAGGTTGAAATCCCCTGCTGTTTTACATTAATCTATAGTGTAGTTGAAAGAGCGAATGTGTTGCCTTTGTGGTAAGACTTTTCAGTAATTTCTTTCAGAAAAAGACAGTAATTGCCCTTAGCCTTTTGCATAAAATACTTAGGGGATGTTGAAGGCCACAGGTGGTTATTTTGTTCATTTCTTCACTTATCTTCATGCTACATAATACAACTGATGGCACCTTTTATCCAATATACTGTTGCAAAATGAAATCAGGGTTCTCAATAAGTTTTGGAGTAGATGGCTTAAATATAAAAGTAGGCGGCGGGAGAAGCGAGTGCCACTTGTTTATAGCAAGTTTATGACCGAAAAGTAGACGGCTCTAAATTTAAAGTAGCCCGTTTTTTAGCCGGCTGCCGGCACTTAATGAGAACCCTGTGAAATATCAGGAGTAGGGGATAGTGCACAGGATGTTGTGGTCCAATCTGTTTGGAGGTGCTATACAGCCATCAAGGTGCAGGCTTTGAATGGAACCTTTTGCTCTGTAGTTGGGTCTCCTTGGATACAGCAAACCAGCAATCAAATGGCAAAGTACTTCTAAGGAGCCTTAATTTGTGAAGTATATAATTTGTTTACATTTTAGGTTTAACTAAAATGAGAGCCGTGGAGGAACAGAGAGAAAGATTTTGGCAGATTAGCAGTGATTTTGCTCAGCGCTTGAAATTCCATCTTATTGAAATATTTCAGCGGCATGTAAGATGTCCGTTATTCTTAATTATTCTTTGGTTTTAGCTGGCTTGATTAGCATTTCTATTCCTAATCTATTACTCAAGATGATAACACTTAAAACTAGGATATTAATTAAAAGAATGAATGCTACCATTTTATACAAGTGTATCACAAGTACATGTAAGTTTAAAGTTATTTTGTCTACAGGGTGCAGAAGTTGAGGGCACTGTACAACAAAACCCCAGTGAACTGTGTCTTCCTAAACATTCTGCTTGTCATAAGGACCTGGCTCCATATTCTGAACTTATGAAGTGGCTGAAAGAAGTAGATCAGGAGGTGTTTAAGGAGCTCTGTCAGGTAAGCATGATCTCCAAAGGATGATTTATGGATGGTTATGTTGGATGCAAAAGCTCATCTACATTATTCGTTGGCCATGGTCAGTCTGCATTGGGTAAAACTATAGTCAAGGGGTAGAGTACATGTATAACCAAAGAGCTGTGGCATATCTGTCTGTCCTTGAGATTTAGAGCACGATATTTTCGAGGCTAGATATCTTTGTTTATTTTTACGTTTTTTAATGCCCCGCGAAAAGAAGATAGCGGAGTTGATTCCACAGTACTTAGAGTAAATCATGGTCACATTGATAGATCTTGATCCTGCCCAGGTTTACAGACATCTCATTTTTTACAGCTGCTCACTTGTGCAATCAAGCCCAGGCAATCAGTTTGAAGGATTTCCAGCTTTAATTTCTTCTTTTCAGGCCTACTCTCAGTCCCTCAGCAAGGTGTATGAAAGAGAATTGAGGGATTTCTTTGAGGGAGTTAAACAGCGTACCTTAACCAAGGGAGTCAGAAGTGAGTATTTTTTAATCCATGTTGAGTGTAACTTATCATCATAATTGTCATCAGCATAAGTCGTATTTATGCACGTAATTATCCAGCTAACAGGTTTCTGTGGACTTTTTAAAACAACCAGAAGCTTCTCCAAACTCGGAAGTAGTGGTCACTTTTACATGTAGTGTGAATTTCGGATGTCATGGTTGATGAAGATCTGTCACCTCTACAGGCTCAGCTGTCAGTTAAGGACTAACAGATAAATGGTATAACAATGCCTTCAGTATAACTCGTTTTCCTTTTTCTTGGGATTCATATCACAGCTTACACTGCCTTCCGGATGACAGGTTCTTCAGCAGTAAATGATCCGAAAATGAGCCCACGTCCTACGCCTCGCAGGGGCTCATTGAGACAACGAGAAAAGGCACAGGAGCGAAAGGACCTCGATTCGTATTCTATTGGCTCGGATTCAAGATCAAGATCAGGTTCCATGAGTTCTGTGGATTCCTCTGATCAGCTGCAGGAAGGAAGAGTAAAATTTGAAAAGGTTTGTCTTTGGGCAAAGTTGTTTCTTTTCTTGCCAAAATGCAAAGAGGCACTATAAAAGGAGTCACTTCAAACCTCTGTTTTTGTATGAAATCATTCAATCATGACTGATTCAGATAGTCCAAGATGGCGATCAACAAATGGCAACACAAACGGAAGCCTACAAGATATTACTAGGGTGAGACAAGTGACTGGGGATTTTAAAGAAAAGGAACAACAGATAGCCTGTTACCACCTATTACAAACACTATGTCTTTAGAGCGGTTTTCAATTGAGTGGCAAAAGTAATAAGCGCATTTCTTTGGGCTTTGCATTACTTCACTCAGTGATTGGTTCTCGCACCATTTTCTCAACCAATCAGAAGTGAAACCAAAACCAATCGTGGCTAAGTGTAATTACTTTGAGTTTTGATTGGTTTACTGGATTGTCTCTGTTCTTTTTGATTGGCTAAAGTAATTACTTAAGTTTTGGTTTTACGGCACTCCATTGAAACTTGCTCTAGGGTCCTTTTTTCACACAAATTATCACAGAGCTCTGTATCCATCCACGGTTGAGTGACAAATCATAATTTTGCATGTTACTAAGGTACCACGCCTTTTAATCAGTTCATCTTCGTGTTTAACTCAGCCCAGGTAAAAGCATGCGCTCCTATTTGAAGCATGAAAATATGCATAATGAAATCAATTGGAGAGCCCATATAGGCAGCCTGCACAAGGTGACGGAACATGCTTGCCTCCCTGCAGTAAGTGCGGGAACACAGGCAGCGCCATGCGCGGGTGAGAATTTTTAGTGTTCATGAAGCACTGCATTACAGGACTGCATTGGCTGAGGTCGGCATATCTCAATCATTTTTACACCCTTTGTCAGACTTCTAGCATTTACACAGTGGCTGCCCACTTCAGTTCTCTAAGATTTTTGTCCCTCACCCTTTTAAGGTGTTTGATATCCTTTTAATGGAACTGGAGCCGGTCTGCACAGCTGAACAGGAGTTTGTTCAAAAGTTCTTTGACTTTACATTGGTTGAACTTGAGGTGAGTGATTTCTTTCCACCTTGAAACCCAAAACGTGATTTATTTTAGGTGACTGACGTGTAAGCAATCACCTTCTCTCAACCACTCACGAATGCGACAGCGGATAGGTAATGAAAGAAAATCACAGGCTAAATCCTTCTCTTTTCCAAGTCTCCTTGGTCTTGAATATTGGCGACTGCTCATTATTATAAATTTTAAGTCTCAACCTGTCTTTGTGGATTTGACCTTTAAGTCTTGTTGCCTTGCCTTGGTGCTGGGATGGCACAGTGGTGAGAGGACATGCCTACCACCAATGTGGTTTGGGTTTGATTCCAGACTCAGCAATTATGTTGGTTCACTTCCCTGCACCGAGAGGTTTTTTCTCCGGGAACTCCAGTTTTCCCCTCTCTTCTAAAACCAACATTTGACGTGATTTTCTTTGATTGTCAATTTCAGTTGACAGTGTCCCCAATAAAGTTCCTTTCCTTTCCTTTTCCATTTGTTTTTTTAGCCCTCCTCTGATTCATCCAGCAGTACAGTTGGAATGGACTCTTCTGATGGAGCAGTGTCTAGCAAAGCCGTGTCACCAAGATCTACAGACCCAACGTAAGTAGGGCGGCAACATATAAATAAAGTAAACTGACTTTATGTCTCAGTATAAAATAATTATGGTAGTGGAAACACAGATATTAGAGATCTAGAAGGAATTACTGTTGTTCATTTATGAAAATAACTGGTCGCACTAGTCACTAGTCCCCAGCCGAGGGACTAAATTACCATCGCGTGGCTTCAGGAGATCGTGCGGTTAAGTGCCTCATGTCTCCGTGTTATAGTGTGTTCAGTGTTGTAACAAAGCTTTCTACTGTTAACTGTTATACCGTCCATGAATGATCTCCGCATTCAGCACGCAGCCAGGTGTCGTAAACTGTGAGTTGGTGTTTGATCTGGATAGTGTAGAAAACGTTTTACATGTGCGCATGTCACTCGAAAAACTGTGTTGAAGTTCGTTTTGTTTGTGCGGTAATTTTTGATTGATGGTTGAAATGCATGAGCCTTTCAATGCTGTATAATGTTAGACTTTGATCAATAGTCGGTAGTATTTGAGATAGTTGAAGTGCTAGTCGTGGTCTCGTAAACAGGGACTCAAGTAGATTAAAGGGATTGAGTTAAAATTCCTTTGCAATTTCATTACATGGAATGCCTACGGCAGACCACGTTAAAAATTAGCTCGAGTGTCATTTTCATTGTAGTCTCATATGGTAATTAGGCACGTGCCTGTTGTCAAGCTTTGTATTGTCAGTGTAGGACATACAACTTGCATTTCTCTTTTAATTTTCTTGCGAAATGTAATCAGGAAACCGCCTTTGCAACCAACCTTCAAATTTGACACAAACAGCAGCATCCCACGTAAACGCCGTCAGGCATCTTGTTAAAGGCAGAACTGGAATACCCTGGGGAAAAACCCTTAAGATTGAATGCGAGTAGCATTGTTCCTTCTGATTAAGATTTCACCAGCAATTGTTAGTTGGGAGAATACAGAGATTTATCATTTCCTTTGCTTGAAATAGCAAATGGCAGGCTTTAAAAGCATGAAAACTCTCTTATTCTATTTCGTCTTGCTCCTTTGCTGGATGTCTATAGATAACAGGGCCTGGCAAGAAACAATCCAACTTCAGACAAACCTCTTTGGATTTTGGTAAAAAGAAACTTTTTCATCCAGCGTCCTTTCGTTTTTTTAGCAAATTGGTGGCATATAAAAGGACTCCTTCGATAACATTGAATCACCCCTGATGAAGACACTGGACAGGAGTGTTGAAACGCAATTGGGTCTTTGAATCGTAACTTTCTAAGCTGCATGTACATTCAGATTTATTCAAACCAGAGTAGAATCAAGCTGAAGCAGCAGGGTCTTTGTAGGATTCCAACCTTGCGTTTAGCCAACATCATTACATGTATTTCTATGGCACACTGATGTAAATCTAATACAGTGGTGGGAATAAAAGAAGGTGTCCTGAGGAAACGATTATAACAAGCCAACATCGTCACGCTGCCTGACTTTCAGCTCTCTCCTCCTCTCCATGAGTCACTCGTGGAGAGCCTCTCTTAATTCCTGAATGACTTCAAATGGCAAGAAGCAGGAGGCAGGTAGAATTCAGGTTACACGGTTGCGAAGCCACAGTGCATGTTGCTGCATTTGTTTATGATTAACTATGTTCAGTGAGAACCGTAATTGCTTTTATTTTATTTATCGTATCAGGGATGTGAAGGAAAGAATGCCTTTGAGTGAAGAAGTCAGGTAAGTCTTCTAATTGAATTTTAAAAGCACGAAAGCAAAGACAAAAAAGATTGGCTGGTATTCGTTAGGTTTTTGTATCCACTGTCCGACAATAATGAAACAATTGGTACCAGCTTCCTTCCTGACCCCTCCCCCTGTTTTATCCTTCTCCCTCCTCTTCCTACCCTCCCCTCTGCCATTTTTTCTCCTTTCTTCTTTTTTCTGTATTCATGTTATTTAAGTGACACGAGGTCTCCCAGCCTCAACGAAAAAGGCGAGAACCTATTTTCCAGTCATTTCTCCCTCTCTGCTTTAAAGTTGTTGCAGAAAGAAATACAACAGCAACTATATATGCATGAAGTGCTTGTGTTGAGGATGCTACCAGCTTTTACAATGGACACCTCGTTTCCAGAGTCTTTCTTCTCAGAACTAGCGGAGACAGTAAAAGGAGAGACCCTGGAAACCAGGTCGATCCAGGAATGCGACGGTTGAAACATTTAACGTTTGTCTGGCTAACTCTTTTTATATTCTAAACATTTTAGCTTTCCTTGTACATTGTATGTTCATGTATTTGGTTTCCTCACCAGCAAGATGATTTTAATTCATTACAATGAATTTTAACTTGCTAACGTGTACCTCAGGTATAAATAGAGAGAAATGTTAACAAGTCGTTTAACTGTTATTCCTCCAGACGAAGAAAGCAGCGGATCAATAAAAACCGAGAAGATATGAAGTATGTGGAATATTAAAAATTCTGCACACTGCACTCGCATAGCTAAAAATTAAATCTGCTAGCCTGCTATATTAGCCAGTTTAGCATAAAATTAGCAATAAGCCTATAAGCCAAGAAGTTAATTAATGAACTTTCATAGTTAAGATTTTGTTTAAAAGGCATGTATTTAACTAGTCTATTTGACTCAAACAGGTGAGTAGTTTTACAACGTTTTTTCTCTTTAAATTAAAGGCATAAATATGCAAGGATAAAATAAACTCTAAAACTCTAAACTGTTGGGGCTCAAGCTTAAAGTTGCGTTCATTTATGCAAGTTAATTTTAGTCAAGACTGCATGCTTCTGCCACTTGCACAACAAGCATATAACTAATGGTGATGGTGTAAAATTTGGCAAGTCATTTCGCCACCATTCGATTTCGCCCTGGAAGTGTCACTTCGCCACTATCTTTAGCAGCCCTTGGTCCTGTGAGCAAACAGCAACTGAATGACATCAGTATATTATTCGTACTTTAAGCGTGACATTGATAGGCACGCCAGAATTTTCTGTGTGTGAATTGGTTGTTTACGAGACTTTCTGGTGGCGAGATGACCAGGACCAGAATTTTAGTGTCAAGCTCTTTCGTAGCGTGATCTTGACGTCGATAAACCGTCCTGGCCAAGAACCATGATTTCTCTCAGAAAAAGGTCCTGGCTGAATTTGACTTGCAAGATCACCTATGAACGAGCTGTTTTTGCATTTTTTGATGTTGGTGTGGATTTGTTTATCCCTTTATAGGAAAATCATGCAAGGATTATTCAGCGTACTGGAAACTGAGTTACAAAGTTACATCCACTTTGCAGATAGACTCGACAATTTGTATGTTCTCTTTTTGTGTAAAAACTGACTTAACGTCAGCCCAGCTTACGGTGGTCAAGTTACAACCTCGTTCCTAGGGTCCTCTCTCTTCCTTTCTCAAGAGAGGAAGAGTGAGGACCCTGAGAATGTTCAACTCGTTTAATAAAACCAGATTTTCCTGTTTCACTCCCCACTGACCAACCCACCCTCCTCCCCCCCCCCCCCCCCCGAATTTATCTGATATACACAATTGCTAATTTTTTCTGAATTGACTATTATCGTTTATTTGGAAGACTGAAAGCTTGATATGGATTAAAGGAAATGGTCATATTTGTTTGGAAAGACAACGTATGGACATAGGACTCGAACCTGGGAATGTTGATTAATTTAACTCATCACCTAAACACTTAATTGACCATCACATCGCTAGCTGCTCAAGGACAATATTTTAAACACCTTTAACCCATTGACTCCCAGGGGTTCCCCATTAACGAGTAAATCGTCTGGCGTTCGGGTGTTAAAGGGTTAAATTAATTAATTTGATAATGCTGTGTTATATGAGGTTAAACGAAGTTTAACCAAGTAAACAAGTAGGAGCGACTGCAGCCAATTGGTCAGTGGTTTTAGTATGCTTGCGCATGCGTGGAATACCTCGTGCTTTGGGCTGTAGCGCTTATTTATCAGTGTGGCGGGAAGTAGGAGCATTGTGTGTGGAGTGTTTAGCGGTTTTTGTTCCCTCCCTGCCCACCCTCTGCTTTCCACCCTCTGCTTTCCACTGTGTATCAGTGTGACGGGTGCCTGTTCTTCTCGGGGGCGTGGGGGCTCATGGCTAGGTTGTCAGGTTTTGCCAGCCATCGGTGCAGTCTCCATCTTGGAGCTGGCTGCTAATAGTGGAAGCTCCTGGATGTTTCGGGCACCCAACCTCCAAAGAGCGACGATGTTGTTTACACTTGGCAACAAACAATATTAAACACTGCAAAAGGTCGGTTACCAACCTTCACGACAAAGCTAAACATTTTAAGATCAAAGCTTATGCCTAATAAATTATTAATCTAGCTTAGGCCTAATTACTCTTCATCAATAATATTGTATGGTTATAGGGTTAGGGTTAGGGTTTTAAATATCCACCACTAGCCACCTCCATTAAGGTGAATAGTTGTTAAGTATAATACAAACTCGATCATAGCCAAGTACTTAGATAGAAAAGACTCTTGCTTACACGGGCGGGAGTCTAAACATAGAGATGGTTTGCACCCAGTCTGCAATTGCTTGTGGACGAACAAAAGGAGCTAATATGAGATCTTTCTCTTTCGTCCACCAACATGGCGGTGATGAGGGAACGTGAAAACCAGCTGTTGTCATTAATACGCCACTGAAACTTATTGTTCAAACATACTCGATCAAAATCAAATTGTCAATCGTTTTATCAATTCGTCCTAATGTCCTTGGGTTTTTGTTTTTGGCAGTAACACCATGTACATGTTAGTCAAGATTGGCCATTTTGTAATCACAACTCAGCTGTCTGGATCTCCTGTGTCTTACCTCAGTCAACAGCTTGGCAACTGCCTCATCTCCGTGAAGAGACTCTTTGACAAGTTTATAGTAAGTAAACATTTTGGTCATCTAGTGGAAGTCCATTTATTCAGCTTTTTTTCGGGGTTTAAGATAGTTGTAAAGGCCAACAGTGACCCAGCGTACTCAAAGCAAATGTGACTATCGAGTTTTTCTGTTTAATGAGAGATTTAGCATCGCGATTATGGCAAAACTGTAAACGTCAGGAAATTTAAACGAACATTTGAATCCGAACGTTTTTTCGCGAGAAAATATAAGTTAGAGTTGCATAATAAAAATGGAACCCTTTAATTTCGCTGATAGAGCAGTAGTCGCTAACTAGTCACAATACAATACAATACAATACATCAATTTATTCACATTTCCTTAAAATTTACAAATTTAACTCTTTTATATTTAGAAACGTTACACATGAATTTTGCAATTACATTTTACACTAAATCTACCTTATATATAACGAAATGCCTAGCAGCGACATAACCGTGAGGTTTTCGTGCGTAGCTGCTAGTTCATTGTTTGTTATTCCGGAAGTGCTGGACATCACCAACATATAATACACAACATAATCAAACAAAATAAATACATGATAACCACGTAAGACAAAAGAACAACAACAAAACAGATGGCAGAAGGAGGAGAACTAAGACACCACAGTATTGTTGAGTAAATAAAGTAAAAAAAAACAATTTTAACTCTTAATAATTTTAATACTACTTCTCGTACGCCCTAGTGTTTTTTTTTGTTTACTTTGCTGGAGTGATAACTGAATGTGTAGTATTATAGTGCCGATTGGAAGTATTTAACAATTTTAATATTCGCCGAAGACGAAGTGAATATCGGTGAATAAAAACCACGACCTTGTCTCGATATTCACCGAGCCGGAGGTGAATAATTGTTGTACTATAATTACGTAGGTGATTATTTCAAAAGTATGCATTTTCTTTTTAAAAACATTAAAATTCCTTCGTCTGTCACTTCCACAAAACTACTTGCGCTCATTTTGAAAAAAACTGCTTACGTGATTATCCCGTAATAATCAGCTTAAGTGCACCCAATCAGCGCACAGAATTCTCAATAATCACCAATGTACATGTATTTATACTTAAGTGTTATAATCTGTTGTGTGCGTTGAGGTAGTATTGTAATGTACGTTTGTAAAAACGTAACCCTTCCTTGTACTTCTACTTGTTTGTTGCCGTGACTTTAACATCCTCAGTTCCCACGGCCTGCTCTCGTCTGACCTTGTAGCTCAGTCGGTAGAACAGCGGTGGTCTACCCTGGTCAGAGTTTTTCTCTGTCCTTGTGTGGGCCCATTTCCATTAGTACAAAACTAGCACTTCACATCACACACTAATTAGTTAAGTCTATTGAAATATAAGTGCTACACGGCCAACGTTTGTAAAAACGTAACCCTTCCTTGTACTTGTACATGTTCCTTGCCGTGACTTTCACATCTTCAGTTCCCACGGCCTGCTCCCGTCTGACCTTGTAGCTCAGTCGGTAGAGCAGCGGTGATCTAACCCGAAGGTCGTGGGTTCAATTCCCACCCTGGTCAGAGTTTTTCTGTGTCCTTGTGTGGGCCCATTTCCATTAGTAGGGCTAACGCTCACTTGGTTCATATGGGGTACAAACTATAGCACATCACATTACACTCTAACCAGTTAAGATTAACATTGTTACACTGTAGTTAGTGTTAGCACTGTAATATAATAAAGTGTATTGAAAAATGTTAGGTTGAATCAGAGATTTGCTGAAAATCAAAGAAGGTCGTTTGATTTTAGCCTATGCCTAAGGTTTTGGCCATAGAACAACTTCTCAAAGAGAGAGAGAGAGAGAATTAAACCTTAGGATAAGAGATTTTTGACGCTCTTTCACGCAAACGCAAGGCTCAGTCTCTCTAATATGCTCTTATTTCTTATCAGTTACGTTTGAAAACATTTTTTTTCTTTGAATTTAACTTTAAAGAGTCGTGTTTTCTTTATTTTCCAGTCAAGCCTGAAGAAGCAAATTGAGGACATGAAGATTCAAAAGACGAAGAAGTGTGGAGTTTTACCATTTGTGACAAAATTTGAGGTCAGTGTGTGTTTTTTGTACAGTTAAATTAAACACAGGGTTCAGTTTCAAGCACGTTTTGATTGGTCTGGAACAGACCCCTCAAATGACGTTATTGTTGGCAATTCCAACTCAGTCTTTATTGGATTGAGCGAAAGTTATATGGTCGTGAGTTAGCACATTAAAGCCTGCTTTTCACTGGTGACACAAGCAAGTAAGCAGGTACAGGCGCAAGCTTAAGTAGGTTATGCGAAGTAAAAACGAACGTCGACACAAGCATATCCTTGACTTACGCCTTGCCTCGTTTTCATACAGAGTAAGGAGAACGCAAGCACAAGCCCAAGCAAACGAAAAGGAAAATTTGATACTTTTTGCTTTGTTTGTGTTAATGCATGCGTCGAGGCCGTTTTTACAGTGAAATGAGAGCTGTTATGCTTGTGGTTTTGTTTGCTTCGCTAGTGAAAACTAGCAGATCACCAGTGATATCGAAATGTGATAAGAACAGAAAAGGGATACTGAAAGGAGGCGTAAGGGCGAGTGCGTAAGACGTGTTCTTACATAATTTTGACATTATGCGTGATCTATCGATTCCACTTCGAAACTTATCGTTAAACAACAGCTACTCAGGAGCGCTAATTCCTTCAACTTAAAGTTACCGTGAAGAATTTACTTGCCAGCTAGTCAATAAACTCAAGGCTTTTCAACGCTTGAGCTTAAATTCATGTCCATTTTTATTTTAGGAATTTGCAGTTATTTCAGAAAGCGTGTTTAAGAACTCTGATCGCCGCACAGATCTCGATAAAGCTTACCACCATCTGATTCGAGTTGTGTTTGTAAACGTGGAGCGAATGGCTGAAGAACATCAAAAAACACCAAGGGCAGTGGTTATGATGGGTAAGCCACCAAGCCGTTTGTTTACCAACAACATTTTTTGCCCTAAAAATCAGTGTTAATCACTATTTGGTTCTTATTAATTGTCGTTTTGTGATTGGCTTAAAAACTCGCCTTATTTTCTTAGACTTTGAACACGACTTTTCCCGCGCTTAATGGTGGGCTACATTGTCAGCGTACGTTCTGATTGGCCGTCGCAAAGACTGTGCTTTAGATCGAACAGCGCATGCTTTCGGGTTGCAAAGGCCTGGAGTGGCTCTTTGGCGGCGGACTCAGTTTGCTGCATTCCTTCCTCACTATATTTGTTTAACCAGTGCTCTTTTGATGTAAAATTGTTTGCTGATGCACTTGCAACAGGCCTCTCAACTTATTAACATTATTTTTATCTCCTTTTAATTTGCAGAAAACTATCATCATTTGTTTAGTGAGTATTAAAATTTTTGCCTTACCCCCACCTGCACAAGTCATTTGTCCAGAATCAGGAGTACCATGGCTTCCAACTTTAGACTATGTGTTGAAATACCTCCATATTGGTTGCCTTTCAGAAGCAAATATGTCCTATTGTGACGGTATAGAGCGGTTTTCAATTCAGTGTCGAAAATAATTAGTGAATTACTTTGGTTTTGCATTAGAGCGGTTTTCAAAGGACTGTCGTAAAACCAAAACCAAAGTAATTACTTTGGCCAATCAAAAAGGACGGAGACAATCCAGTAAACCAATCAAAACTCGAAGTAAATACCCGTAGCCGACACAAAGCGCGGGAAAATGTGCACGCGCGAGCTACGATTGGTTTTGGTTTCAATTCTGATTTGTTGAAAAAGTGGCGCGAGAACTTTGAACCAATCAGTGAGTGAAGTAATGCAAAACCAAAGTAATTATCTTATTACTTTCGACACTCAATTGAAAACCACTCTACTTCACTCAGTGATTGGTCCAAAGTTCTCGTGCCGTTTCAACCAATCAGAAGTGAAACCAAAACTAATCGTGGCTCGCGCGTGCACATTTTCCCTCGCTTTGTGTCGGCTACGTGTAATTACTTCGAGTTTTGATTGGTTTACTGGATTGATTTTCATTTTTTAAAGTATGAAGACTTCACTTAAAACTGTTTTTATATATTTCCCAGGGGTGCTGACTCGTTTAAAGATAATATGCCTGGAGAACGAAAAGAGAGAGGCAAAGAAGAAATATCTGGATAGCCAAAAGATGTACGTCAGTGAAATGCTGGGAAGACCCATGGAGAAACTGAATGTAAGTACAATCATGCTCATTTGAATGGTTCAGCACCCACGAGGACAGATTTTAAAATTCGCACTTATTTCGTTGGGATTTTATTGTGCTAATCGTTCACGCCGAGAGACCTGAGTGTTAATCAATTTATTCTTCATCACGTTGTGGCTCAACAAGAATTTGTGTTCTTTCGCTCAGATCTTTTTTGAGGGTGTTCAGGATTGTATAGCAGCAGGCGTGAAAGAAGACGAGGTCGGATATCAACTGGCGTTCAGTAAGCAAGAACTAAGGAAGTGCATCAAAGAATACCCTGCCAAAGAGCTAAAGAAAGGATTGGAACAGTTATACAAAAAGGTTGAGAAGCACTTGTGTGAAGAAGAGAATCTGCTTCAGGTTTGTTTGGAAATTGCGTTGAATGTAAACACTGCCACCAGAGCTGTCAACTTTAGCAAAGGCATTTTTAAATCAGTGAAGGCGTCTGGAGTTGCGACCTCTCTGATATTTCGTCCTTTTGGGTCACCACTTCAAGAAAGACCAACAACACCCCTTAATTCCCCTCTCTTGACCAATGAACACAATTTTGCTCAGGAAGAAGCGCAAATAACCCAGCCATGTCTTAATAGGGAGCTTAGGATTTTACGACGGCGACGGCTACAACAACGGCGCAAAACAATGATATCATTGGTTAAAAGAGCGTAAATAATTGTGCTGCACACGCAGCACGGGTTTTAGGACGGATTCTTGTGGTATTCTGCATAACGACGACGTGAAATTACCAAATTTGAGGTTTTGACGACAACATGAGCATGCAACAGAGAATCTTTCATTGTCTATTATCACTTTGTAACTGCTCGTACCAATTTATTATTTTGATACTTATCCCAAATTGTAAGAAGTGAACGAGATTGAATAACAGCGAAAGAATTATGACAAAACAAAGTGATATTTTGAGGTGACGTTTTCGTTGAATTCGCCGTCGTAGATCTTAAGGTCCCTAATATTATTTTGGGGAGGTGGAGTTTACTTCACGAAAAACGTTGTCGAGATGTGGACAAGGAAGTTAAATTTGTTTCATCAACCCCCTAATTCGCCCTTGTCACACGGCGGCCATATTGTCCCGGGAGACCAAAAAAGCTTTGTTTTACCACGCCAAGTCTCACCCCCATGGTTTCCACTGCGAGGCTTGGCGTGGTAAAACAAAGCTCTTTTGGTCTCCCGGGACAATATGGCCGCCGTGAGACAAGGGCGAATTGGAGGATTTTCACACTGCTGGGCAATCGTTTTCCAAACAATTTAAATTTTTGGTCAGTTGAAGGTTTCGGCTGAAAAGGGAAACGGGCCCAAAAAGCTGAAAATGGTACGATCCCTGAAGTCATCATAGAGTGAATGCTCATTTTTCGTACGTAACTTTGGTATGCTCTAGTGCAGAACGCCTCATTCAAACCCAATCAAGACTCCATTTTACCTTCCGCGGAAGATGTGTTTACTGATTGAAGGTCATCCTGTATTCTCTGACCTGGGGACATAAATTTCCGTGTTGGGAAGTGGACAGAGTTGTAAACAAGTGGCCTCCTTGCCTTCATTCAGCAGTATCTTTCTTTGTTCTCATCATTTCAGGTTGTGTGGCATTCTATGCAGGATGAATTTATTCAGCAGTACAAGCACTTTGATGATCTCATTCAGCGATGTTACCCCGGATCGATGATCAATATCGAAGTCTCAATTAACGATATCTTGTCATATTTCTCGAACATCGCTCAGTCTCACTAAGGAACGAGGCATGATTTGTCGAGATTCATCTTCTCACGAAGAGAGAGGGAGAGAAGTAGACCATTCTAGGAACAAAAAATGTTCAACATCAGGGGCCCGTTTCTCGAATCCGCTGATCGAACGAGGCAATATGCGGGTGTCGAAGCGGCAAGTTGCGCTGACGGAGGAAGTCTACGGCGGATTTTCGTGCAAAAGAGAGACTGCTCGCATTCTACGAAAGTCCCGAAACTTTTCGGATCTTTTTCGCATGTTACAATTCACTCTGTCTTTTAAGAACGGCGATGTTTCAGTCATAAAACTCCACAATCATTATTTTTGTTATCGTGAAAACAAGCAAATAGAAGTTTCGTAAATGTCTTTTCGGGCCCGAAGAGTTTTCGGGAGTTTTCGAAGAAACGGTCCCCGGCTGACAGTGAAAAAGGCCATAGTCGCGTAACCGCAAACCCAGGCTTTCCCTACTTAGCGAGGAATTGTGTAACTCGCTCTCGTAGTAATGGGTGGTTCTAGCGCTGGAGCGCTAATTGGGGACACTGTAAACTGAAGTTAACAATGAAAGTAAATAAAGTCAAATTTTAGCTTTTCGAACAAAAAGTTTAGGTGGCTCTGAACCCCATGTACAGAATTTTTTAAACTTTGCCAAAAGTTACATCTTATCCTGCTAATCAAATTCACCGTGCCGTTTTTTAAATATAAGCGCTTAAAGCTGAAATTAAGGGTGTTTTTAGCAGGTCATAGTATTGCTATGGTAACCTATTGTGTCAAAAACAATACCAACGTGTTTGCTAGTGATTGGTCAGTATTTTGATACCATAATTGTAGCATCAATAGATAAAAAGTAGTAATTATGACCCATCAAAAATTTACGTCTTGGAAAGTGCTGGAAACTGAGGGTGTGAGTGGCCGGGTATTCTTAAGTTGAGCCACGTAGCCACGTAGCCGCGTAGCCACGTAGTCGCGTTGCCACGCAGCTGCGTTGCCGTGTAGCCACGCAGCCACGTAGCCTCGTAGCCAGGTAGCCGCGTAGCCCTGTAACCACGTAGCCACGTAGCCCCATAGCCGCGTTGCCGCGTAGCCCCGTAGCATAATAGCCGCGTAGCCCCGTAGCCGCGTAGCCCCGTAGCCACGTAGCCCTGTAAACCCGTAGACACGTAGCCACGTAGCCCCGTAGCCGGGTAGCCACGTAGCCCTGTAACCCCGTAGACACGTAGCCACGTAGCCGCGTAGCCACGTAGCCCCCTAGCCGGATAGACGCGTCTACGTGGCTATGGGGCTACGCGGCAACGTAGCTACGCGGAAACGCGGCTACTGGACTACGTGGCTATGGGGCTACGTGGCTACGCGGCTACGTAGCTACGGGGCTACGTGGCTACGTGTAGCCGCGTATCTCCGTTGCCGCGTAGCCAGGTAGCCCCGTAGCCACGTAGTCCAGTAGCCGCGTAGCCCTGTAGCCGCATAGCCGCGTAGCCCTGTAACCACGTAGCCACGTTGCCACGTAGCCACGTAGCCCCATAGCCGCGTAGCCCCGTAGCAGGGTAGAAGCGTTGCCGCGTAGCCCCGTAGCCGCGTAGCCACGTAGCCACGTAGCCACGTAGCCCTGTAACCCCGTAGACACGTAGCCCCGTAGCCGGGTAGCCACGTAGCCCTGTAACCCCGTAGACACGTAGCCACGTAGCCACGTAGCCCCGTAGCCCCGTAGCCCCGTACCCACGTAGTCCAGTAGCCGCGTAGCCCCGTAGCCGCATAGCTGCGTAGCTACGTAGGCCCGTAGCCGCGTAGCCTCGTAGCCGCGTTGCCGCGTAGCCACGTAGCCCCGTAGGCCCGTAGCCCTGTAGTGTGTCTATTTCTCGTTCTAAAAACATAAAAAAGAAAGAGCGTGCGCAAACTGCGTAGCCAAGTATCTAGATTTTAAGGGGTACAACTAGCTACTTCGAGTGGCGGGGTATTCTGCAGTTATTCCGTTTTATTTTGACCCGAGACCGCACCAAAATAACTGGAAGCGCAATATATATTGAACTTCACACAAAGCGAAAACAAAACAATCTCGACCCGATCTACAAAGCGCTCTTATTTTCCCAGGAAAAATTCACAAATATTTATTTATGTGCATTCCGTGCACATGACGTCATGTCCCCTGTCAATCATTAACATATCTTCGGAACAAATTCCACTGTGATGTTTGGACGGGGGTCTCTTTATCTATTCGCAAAGTAAATGTTTTATTGCGGTTGATACAACTTTTGTTCACTTCAGTGTCGCACAGGCCCCTCTGTAAACAGCAATCGACCAAGAGAACAACTGTTATTGTCATGTCCTGATTTACGCGTGCACACTACCGTCTTTATCTGGATTACGCAGACTTTCGAAGTAAGGATTGCGTGACGAGCTAAAACACTCTACGTGTGAGTTGAATCCATCCGGTCATCCTGGCTGGCCCTGGAACTACTACAACAACACTCAGAGGACTTTTAAATAATATAAAGGATGGAAATATACGACGAGTTAAAGTTTATGCCAAAAGTGTTTCTGTTCTTCGCCATAACAGTTTTTCCTCTCTAGTGTTTGACTTGATTCGCGTTAATTGTTGATTTCAGTTTACAGTGTCCCAATTAGTGCTCCAGCGCTAGAACGACCAGACACTTAAATAACGATCCTTTCCTTTCTTTTCCTTTTTAAAGTCATGGATTAAAGTACAGTTTTGAGATAAAATCTCTGCTCTCACTTTCTCTAGCCCAGTCGATGTTGTAACTGAGCATTTCTGTGTACGTGACAATATTTTGACACGGAATAAGAGTTAATCTTTATCTGGGCCAGTACAAGGCTAGTTTAGTTTTATACCCCGTTTTTGAAAGGGAATCCCAAAAACTAGGAATCCGGAATCCGGAATCCGGAATCACAGTACAACACAGAGAGTAAAAACTATCCTAAACATTCATGAAAGCTAACCTTAGGCCTAATTAGGCCTAAACAAACGTTTTTAGGCCTAATTAGGCCTAAGGTTAGCTTTTATGAATGTTTAGGATAGTTTTTACTCTCTGTATTGTACTGTGATTCCGGATTCCGGATTCCGGATTTTAGGGTTGTCCTTTTTGAAAACCCAGTCCTTGTTTCATACCTAGTCCTCAGTCCGCGTTTTATACCCGGTCCGCAGTCCTGGTCCGCAGTCCGAAGTCCGCCTTCATACTGACCGCAAGTGGAGAAATAATGTAGATAAAGAGCATAAAGCCGATATACATTCTTCAAGTGCTAAGTGCTTGCTATTTCCTGTATCTCGTTTGACGACAAACGGTCTGCAGCACTTGGCTTCGCCGTTTAGCAGTCCTCGTTGAAACAACTGCAGTTTTGGGTCAATGTGGGCTCAGTTTTTGGCATCATATGACAAATGTCATTGGTTCGTATTCAAGGGAAAGAGACCTGGCTAAAATATGATAGGTTCATCAATTTATAAGTGATTTTTCGGGTTATCTTCATCCACAGAAGCCCCCAGACTGGCATCATTAAGCTGAAATGTGGGTTAAAGCAAGCCTTTGAAAAAAAAACACAGGTGAAAGATGGTTTCGTGCAGAGTGGGACGCCTGAAATGCTCTGTTGTAAATATGTCGGTTCACGAGTGAAGTTGTCTCTCTGGCCTTTCTGTGGACGAATTCCAGGACCTACCGATACAAATAAGGCGAGATTTGAAAGCTAAAAACTCCCATGGATGCTGTTTTTTGCTGGTAGGACTGGGTGGCCCGACACTTATAAAAATATCTTTGAAATGAGAATCGAGGCTGTTCCCTTGTCATGGAATGGCACAATTACCCAGAATTCATTTTGGGCATGAACGAGGCAACTAGAGAAGCACGAGACTGGCCCTCATCAAATGGCTGAAGCGCGGCCGGAGGAAAAAGTAAGAAGACGATTTCTAGCCAGATACTAAGCAGTAATCCTGGTGTGTGCAATTAACGTAGACTTTTGATTTCTGAACTCATTTTTATCATAGAAAATTTGCGACAAAGTTGTGCTTTCTTCGCTGTAATGCTCGTGTCAAGGGAACGGTATAATTTCAGTAAGAGAGTAAAGAGATATATATTTGCAGACTACCTGTTATCTTATTACTAAAGTCAAAATCTACATCTCTATGCAATAAGCGCATTCAAAATTTCTTCATACTACTTTATAAACGTATGTTTTTGTTTTTCTTTTCCAAAAAACAAAACGGTTTTCCTACTTATATGAAAATTAGGTTTTCTCTCCCGTCCTGTTCTTAGGCATGACCTTCGCGGAAATTACATTCTGTCCCTCAATAAACCTAGAACAACCAGTTATGGTCTCATTTCTTTTTTGTTACGTATCACCTAAGTTGCGGAATGCCTCTGGGTTTATCCGTACCACAGAGTTTACTGGTTTCAAAAGAGAATCCAGGGCCACATTTTGTACAGCGGCGTTTCTTTTTAATTTTAAATATATTTTTAAATATTATGTATTTAGCATGTATCTGTATATGCTATGTATTTTAGCTGTAAATGTAACGTCTCGAAGATATTAGCTCCTGTAGTTATTGGGAAATTGCAGATGAAATAGAGCTTATGCCTGTATGTATGTTACCTTTAGCAGGGCGCGTGCGCACACTTTGTAATCTGCGACGCCAGTGCTTACCACATGAGAGGTAAAATGAGTTTTGTCTTAAATATATAAGCCACTCAATTCTTACTCTAAATTGACAAGGGCGGTTTGGAGCTGTGAGTAGGCGTGGGATTTGTCACATATGGTTTAGGGGCCGACATATCTCTCCCTCAATGCCGTACCGGGAGGCGAGGTCGGTAGCAGAAAGCAGCGAAGGGCCAACTGCGTCCAAAAGCGATCGCACGGGCCGAAATCCCGGGATGATTCGTTTGGTACGACGCTCCAGCGCCGGATGTCTGGAAGTACTGCGTTTTTCTCTCTTGTTCAAACAATCCGTCAGCGCATGCGTAAATGTTTTGGCTCTCCGATACCTAGCCTACCAAAAAAACTAACACGATATTGTTTACTAGGAATCATTGCGATATTTCAGTTGATTGTACAGGCATAAACGTAACGTAAGAACCGTGCGTGTCTGGTCTTCTGGAGACAGAGGTGAGAGATGGTTTCGTGCAGACTGGGACGCCTGAAATGCTCTGTTAAAACATGTCGGTTCACGAGTGAAGTTTCTGTGGACGAATTCCAGGACCTACCGATACAAATAAGGCGAGATTTGAAAGCTAAAAACTCCCATGGATGCTGTATTTTGCTGGTAGGACTGGGTGGCCCGACACTTATAAAAATATCTTTGAAATGAGAATCGAGGCTGTTCCCTTGTCATGGAATGGCACAATTACCCAGAATTCATTTTGGGCATGAACGAGGCAACTAGAGAAGCACGAGACTGGCCCTCATCAAATGGCTGAAGAGCGGCCGGAGGAAAAAGTGAGAGGACGATTTCTAGCCAGATACTAAGCAGTAACCCTGGTGTGTGCAATTAACGTAGACTTTTGATTTCTGAACTCATTTTTATCATAGAAAATTTGCGACAAAGTTGTGCTTTCTTCGCTGTAATGCTCGTGTCAAGGGAACGGTATAATTTCAGTAAGAGAATAACGAGATATATATTTGCAGACTACCTGTTCTCTTATTACTAAAGTCAAAATTTACATCTCTATGCAATGAGCGCATTTAAAATTTCTTCATACTACTTTACAAACGTATGTTTTTGTTTTTCTTTTCCAAAAAAAAAAAAAGGGTTTTCCTACTTATATGAAAATTAGGTTTTCTCTCCCGTCCTTTTCTTAGGCATGACCTTCGCGGAAATTACATTCTGTCCCTCAATAAACCTAGAACAACCAGTTATGGTCTCATTTCTTTTTTGTTACGTATCACCTAAGTTGCGGAATGCCTCTGGGTTTATCCGTACCACAGAGTTTACTGGTTTCAAAGAGAATCCAGGGCCGCATTTTGTATAGCGGCGTTTCTTTTTAATTTTAAATGTTATGTATTTATCATGTATCTGTACATGCTATGTATTTAAGCTGTAAATGTAATGTCTCTCTGAAGTTATTGGGAAATTGGAGATGAAATAGAGCTTATGCCTGTATAAGCAGGGCGCGTGCGCACACTTTGTAATCTGCGACGCCATGCGTAAATGTACCTAGCCTAGCGAAAAAACTAACACGCTGGTTTTTACTAGGAATCATTGTGATATTTCAGTTGATTGTACAGGCTTAGACGTAACGTAAGAAAGAGATACGCCCTAAGGGCCGATTTACACGATACGATTTTGTCGCATGCGACAAGGTCACGACAGGCCTACGACATGACTTAAGACCATTTACACACGCACGACATCATTTCACAAATCGCGTGCATTTCGCCTCCGGAGGACTGGGGATATCAACAAACAAAAAATGGCCGATGTCCGACAAATTTCAGCCGCAGTCGCTGTGGCTATAATTTGTAAGCGAAGAAAGAGGAAAAGAAAGGCGAAGGAAGTGTGGGAAAGAGAATGGTTTAGGAGAAGATCTGAGCGAGGGGTTTATAGGCAGTTGTTGGAGGAGCTGAGGCTTGAAGACGAGGAGAATTACAGGAGATACTTACGGATGGACACGAAAACATTTCAGGTGAGGTTGTAAATGGTTTTCCTTACCTATTAAACAAGTACGGTACACGTTTTGGCGCTGTTTTTTTTTTAACTGTGGGAGTAACTTCCGATAACTAGTTGACAGGAAAACGCAAAATCCCTTTTTGTTTGTTCGGGCATGTGATATCTGAGATTTTGGTTTTCATGAATTTTTCTTATGTCTACATGTAAGTCTGGATTTACGGTAATGATTATTGAAGCGGAGAATAAACCATATAAACCAGGTTAGGGGTAGTGATCACAGGTTACTTTGTTGTTCCGTGGACATTGTCTTGATAATAAATTATTATGTCATGGAGACAAAACAGACACCTTTTTTCTCAAGAAGGAAAAAAATTGTCAAGGTAATTAACTTAGTGATGACAAAATTGATTAATCTTTTGCTAATGTACCTTAAAATTTGTAGGACCTTCTTGACAAAGTAACACCATTGACATGAGACAGCCAATACCACCTGGAGAACGTCTGGCAGTGACCTTGAGGTTAAAATAGTCCTTAATTTAGTTGGGTGTTACAACTTATGATATTTTTATGCACAAACAATATTTACATTCAAGTACAATAAATAATTCAGTGTACTACTTACATTTTCTCTGATTGAATTGGACATTTTCTTTTTACTTTTATGAATATATTTTTCTCATGTATAAAGTTATACAACAATAATCTTAAGTTTATACAAGTACTGTTTTTTCAAAAATGGTGTTCATAAAAGTGGCATGAATGCCAAAGTTTTCACTTGTAACAATGGAAATTGTGAATTTTGTCTCAACAAAATAGTACTTTTTAGATTGAATGACAACGACAAAAACAAATTACTTGTCATTTAAGTCATCAAAAGAAATGGTGACAATGTTGGAAAGAGGCTGTGCGACAGGTAACATAACTTTTAACAGACATTGCTGAATTTCAATTTTTAGCATCTCTTTAGCATACCCCTCCGGTATTTTTTTCAGTTGTTTTGAAACATATTGCCCAAACACAATGTCGGGCACTTCATTACCTGTAAACAAGTGGACAGAAGCTCATCCTCGAATGCTAACGATCTCTTTTTTTTGTTTTTTACTGAGGGAGGGTTATCAATGGGGAAGACACTCCCTTGAACACAATCATCATCATCAGGAACTTGTTGAGTTGCCTGCTGAGATGGCTGATCCTGGTCCACTGCTTCATTTTCTTTCTCCTCTGACATGTCAGTGCCCAGATTGCTTGTGGTTTTCCTGGGGGTAATGTTATCTCTCAAGAAGTGGAGGGAAGCAAAAAAGGGCCATTTTGAAAAGATACACATCCTTGGTCCCTTTTCCACTTGTTCTGCTGCTTCTTTCTTTCCCAATTTCTTTCCCATAATATGTGCGCAGAGCAGACATTTTCTTTTGAAGCTCCTCACTTGTAAGACCTTAAAAATGAAGGCCACATTAATAAAAGGTAGGGACAGATCCTTGAGAGTCAGAAAACAGGACACTGAAGCAAATGCAGCAAGAGCAAAACCCCAAGTTAGTACCATTCGATGTTCAACAGTTATTTGCTTCTTTTAAAAACACGGCCTGGTTGTGTACTGAGTTCATTTGACGTCATTTCTATTTGGCAGTAATATTGCAAACAGTGCAAGACAGGACATGGGAAATGCGTATAACCCTTATTCATAAAGAACATTCATGTATGGTTTCAGCGAAGACTACCACAGTGCTACCACACACGACCGTGCACCAAATTCATTGTTTACTTGCGGCCGAAGCAGTACTATTCATAAATTTCCAAAGTTTGACAGGATCTGAGTGGTCAATGATCAATCAATACAGTACTCATTTCATGTTATCTCGTACTAGCAGAGAAAATGGGAATTACCCATAACAAAACTAAAGGACTAATAAGCGTAGCTTACCTTGTTTATCCAGACGTAACAGAATCCGATTCATCGCATTTTGCCTACCATCCCTTTTAAAATAGTCCTTGTGACGGCTGTTGAAAAGAACTTCTTCTTCACTCCAAAGCGATATTATTTTTTCCGTCTCTTCTTCAGAAAACGTTGTCATAGCTTTTGCACTTACTGGTGACTTGCCAACGGGGACAATTTCTCCCGCCATTTTATCACAAGAACACTTCACTTTCCTCCCCTACTCAGTAGAAATTTGTCACAAAATACGTCATTTTCTTTCGATTTCGCCTGCGACTGTCGCAGCGTTTTAAAACATGTTTCAAAATGCTACGACATTTTTTCTGCCGTACACGACAATCGTAAGCGAGTTGTAGGTTTGATTTACACGAAACAATTCGAGTCGTAGGCCTGTCGTAAGCTTGTCGCATACGACAAAATCGTACCGTGTAAATCGGCCCTAAGAGATGGTTTCATGTGGGGTGGCATGCGGGGTGCATGACGCGTGGCATTGTGGATGCATAGAAATAGTGTGACAAAAATGGCGGACCACGTTATGTAATCGAAGGAAATACTTCATCTCCATGCGGCGTATATTTCAGAGAACTCTTACCTTAAGTTGTAATGAGAGACCTTTTTGGAGACAAAGGCACTCTTATTCAGCAGTGCCTTGTTTAAAATGGGAGAGAACAGAATTCAACGGCGTGGATGTAAATTTGAATCAGTTGGGGGAAAGTGTCTCGCTGGAACAATTTGATAGAACGTTAAGAGGTATGTTGATGTGATGCATCGTTTCCATCCAAGGCTGCAGACTATCTTACAAACGTTGCCAACTAGAACTAAGAAAAAGGGAAGTATAGGAGAAATGCGTGGCTGATGTGAAAAGTCCACCTTCTTAGGTGACCGATTAAAGTCTCTTCTACGAGAAATTAAAATCATCGTTTCTAGACAGTTTGTAAAAGGAACCAGAGTATCGTTGCGTTGCTGAGTCCTGATTAATTCCTTTCACATGCCTTGGTTTTAGTTGTTATTTTCTTTTCTTTGTGTCACTGTTTTGGTGGCCTTCCATTCAATGTTGATTTTTAACCCATAAGCCCTAAAATGGCTGTACTTATATAATTTTCTGCTTTGTCATATTTAGAGAGCATTTTACAGTGGAGAAGAGAATCAAAGAAATCAATTTGGATGAAAGTGCCAATTTCTCAAAGTTACTTGATTCCTGTTGCATTTACTCATGGCTTCAATTACCACCATGCTGTCGGCAACTATGCAATGCTGCTAAAGTGGCTCCCTCAACAGGTTGCCTGCAATGTGCCGCCATACGCATCACACCAGATTGGAGTTGCAGGTATTGGTGTATTTAAAATTTATTGCTTATCCATAAAGTGCTTTATCAGCAAATTGAAAGGTCAATGAAATTTGGTTTTATCCAACCTCATTCCCAAGGGCTCTTATCTCCCCACCCCAGAGGGAGTGAGGAAAGAAAGACCCTGGTTGAGGCTGGTCATGTGTCTCCCAAAAAGTAGGAGATGACAAAAAAAAAACAACTGGAGGGATGGGTGGCCAAATCGTAGATTTGTCTTTCCTGAGCTCACTATAAAGAAGGGGAAAAATTTACCAAAGAGCAGCAACAATGGCAATAGATGAAAAATAATAGATTTTCAGTACCCTGTAGGCAAAACAGCAACCATGTCTCTGCGAAAATAAACTACTTCCAAGCACTTTACTCGTTTTGGCTGTAGATTTCTATTCCCATAGCTGCTCTCCAAAATCAAACATTTGAAGATTGCTGAAAAAACATGGCGACTGATCTACCCAAGCTTCAGCGGACGATTCAAGCTTTGTTTTGGCTGTGACAAATACCAGCAGCAACAACATGTGGAAAAGTGGGTCCCCTCCCAACGTGGAAAATTTGTCATCAAGACATGTGACCAGCCTGAGCGAGGGTCTTTCTTCCTTCGCTCCCTTTGGGGTGGGGACATGAAAGACCCTGCGAATGAGGTTGGGTTTTATCAAAGAAGTTGGCAAGGGCAAATTAACCACCATGGCTCATCAGAAAGCATTTCAACTTGTTTGATAATCCAAAATTTTCACTTTTTTCTCCTCACCAACATAGCACCACATTCATTGAACAAACTAATCCTGTCATTCATGTGTTAATGGGTAAAGGGCCTGTTTGTTTCAGGTATGGTTCTTAACGAGGAAAAAAATGAAGTCTTAGTTGTTCAGGACAAACACATGGTACAGCTTAGCTATGATAACTTCTGCACTGTAACTGTAGTTCAGGTTATACCGGTAAATACTCACAACAGAACTTTTTTCATATAAAGAACCAAAAATCCCTTTTGAAAACAGGGTTTAAAAAAGCACAACTTAAAGAACTAATGGAGTAATGCTATCGAGGATTTTAACTGCATGGGTATCTTGAATGGTCCTTCTCTCATGGGTTACTGCCCATACCGAGTCTGAGTACAAATCCTCAATCTAGGGCAT
>NC_090872.1:19317579-19332579 GCF_036669935.1 Montipora foliosa
CTGCATAGTTGAATTTGCGTGGTATAAATAAACATTATTATTCTCAGATGAAACCACACTAAATTCAGCTGTGGAATTAGAAACAAATTACCCCAAAATATCAAACCATGCACACTTCTCTCACCTTACAATGGTAGAATGTATCATCACCTGTAAGGCCTACGAAGTGTGCCACATCAACCCACAATCTAATTGACCTTCTTTTTCTCAGTGTAAGAATGATGTCAGTAAGATGTGGAACAACCGCTTTAGCTCAAGAAGGGCACCCCAGGAAGGGAATGCTCACAATTATTGTAGCTCAATTCCCTCATTTGCCCTAATCCCTTCACTTAATTTGACTGTGCACCATTCTGGAGCATTTTAGAGGGCTATGTTGACCATTGCTTAATTGGCTCCTATAATGGAGATCATGTGGGTACATGTACCTAGTTGCCAAAAAGGTTTGGGAAACGTTCAGCCTCACTGTCCAACAGCACTGACCAGGTTCCTTATTGCAGAGTTGACCCAGCACTTGGTAGCATCATAATACTTACATGTAACATCCTTAAAGTGCCACTTCTTCATAGTTTGAAAGTGTGTTTGCTGATCAGGAGACCAGTGCAATTTTAAACCTTTGTTCTCGGCAGAAGATCGTTTATTGTGAGTTAAGTCATTCGTTCAATGGTCTGCCTTTTCAAACTTTAAAATCTTGCGAGAGCTGGGTCACCAAAAAAAGAGGTCAGACCCTCAACAACCTGAGGATGCAAATTGTATGTTTGCACGCATGACTGATTTTGCAACTTTGGAGTTTGGGTCTGACTATTGTCTCTCATACTACAAAAACATCCAGCTCCCTGTGACATACAGGTCATATTATTATGAATGTGAGTAATGCTGGCTGTGAAATGCCAACCTATGCTCAAGGTTGTAGTTATTTAAGTTCAAAATTTTGCAATTTGATGTTGAGTAAACAATCTTTCAAAATTTGAAGAAGACCTGCGAACTATTGATTGATGTTTACCTTCCCTGCCAGCTTTCTTTAACCAACGGTTCACTGCCGGTACTACATCAGGCTTGAAAGTTGTACTGATAGTCTGTCAATATGATAATGTGGAAGCACTCATAAGTCCCTTACCTTACTTTAAACTCTCAAAGTACAATGTGTAATAAATTTCAGTCACAAGAAATGACAAATTATCTGAAGTATGCATAATTTGTACAAATCTGCAATATTGAGGACTGTTAACTTTCTGGTAGCTATGATGTGACATAATTACTGTGTTCACATAATATTCTGGTCCCTATTATAAATTTGTGGTTTCCATTGTATTATACATGTAATTATGCAGAAATTGAATACATCTTGGTCACCTTGTCCATACTGATTGACTTTGAAGCAGTGTTCATCATATCAGCAACTATCGTTTTGTCTGTGGGAAAAAGTTATGAGATTGCCATCAAGTCTCAGAATAGCCCACAGTTAATTTCTTGTAAAAATATTCGTGGAAGCCAGCCCTTTCAACCCTAAGAGTGACGCTTGTAGATTTTACTCTGGTTGGTGCCAGATTTGACTTAGTCCATTCTACAGTCTCACCACAGAGAGAAAGCCTATGTCCCTATTACTTTTAATAACATGTATTTATCAGGTGTTAATAGCAATCTTGCTACCTGCCTTTAGTTATTAAAAAAGACAAACTAATTTTTATTGAAAAGATTGTTTTCCTGCTCTGAAACATAACCTGATCTAAAATTATTTCTGACTCAGAGCAATCAGTATTTACTAAGAAATATTTTGATGCTATCACAATGTCTTCATTAGTTGAGTGGTTGATTTCATCATCAGTGACTTGACTGTGATCCTCTGATGTTAAAAAAACAAAAGGTCAGAGTTTTAACATCAGAGGATCATAATATTTATATAAAGACAAAGGCCAGGTTAAGAAAGCACTTTTCATCAAGGCAGTGCTGCTCAGTGGTTGGGATGCTTGCCTTGAGATCTGGAGTACCCATGTTCACGACGCCCATTCTAACCACTTGTTGAATTTGTACCAAGCTCTGACAGAGTCAGGACATGTTGATTTTTAATCCTGACCACACTTGTAAATAGCTAACTGGTTTGCCTCAGGCCAGTTAGGATTCTTAACAGTTGTTGTTGTTATTGTGCTGTTCTGTCGTTTTGTGATTGTGTTTCATTGGCCCTGAAAAGCCCCTATGCGGAGACTCACTGGTCAATTAAGTATGTATGTAATTGTAAGTCTGACACTTAATTGGGATGGAGGTCTGGACCAGCTAACCTTCTATCAACTAAAATGGTCATGTGGTTTACAATCATGTGACCGATAAAGAAATCAACCACTCGGAACATTGCTGGCTACATGTACCTAAATACTGATTGCTCTGAGTCAGAAAATTTTGGTTATGCAACACATTCAATCTTGTCATTGCATATGGTATGGGATTACATGTAGAAATCTGACAACAAGATTTGATTACCTTTGAGGGAGGCATTTTTCACCCAAGCTTGTGCTGCTGGTAGGGACTTGGGATTCATTACAGCTTTCAATGCCTAAAAATAGACGGAAGAGTTGATGTGTGCAAATCCCTTTTAAATATTAATACCGGTAATTAGTTCTCTAATGTACAAAACTGCTCAAGTAGCATTGACTACTGCAATGGTCAAGACTACCTAGCTAGCTGGCAGTATTGTTGGTGCCATAGTCAAATTAATGAGCGGCAAAGCCGCACAGAGAATGAGGAGGGATGCTATTTCACATCCGCTCTCCCCATTTTCTCATGCCTACAGTACTGCCAGCTACTTTACGTCCTTCTATCAGCAGTTTTACAGAACATGTTTTACAGTTGAACCCGTCTATAACGGCCCTGTATTAAGCGGCCAGTTTTCAAAGTCCCAATTTTCTGCTCATACAAACACTCTATTTGTAACCTGTATTAGGTGGCCACCTCTATTAAGCGGCCGTGGCCATCCTGTAGCAGTCCAGTACTAGTATATATGTTTGTCTTTCTTTGTTATTTTTACCTATTAAGCGGCCACCTTTGAATGGAAACGGTAAGCCACATGTTATTTTGTGCAGTATTTTACTGTGTTTAAAATGCGATCTATCATCACTATAAAGAAATAAAATATACAAAGTTATTGTAAGCTGTTAATCAGCTGCTTAGTATAATTTGTTAACCCTTTCTAGGTGTCCGCAATGTTCTAAAGTATAGTTAGTACAAAATCATGAACGCAAAAAAAAAATCCTTTCGAACATGCATCGATCACTCTAGCCAGAAATTACTCTTCAATTGGCTTGTTCTTCAACCATGTGATGGAGAATGAATTGCCTTCAAATGTATACTCGCAAGGGATTTCTAGGCCATAACCTCCACCTCTGGTTAGTCACTTGTCCTTTACCATAACTTTCCTGTTGTTTGTTGGCCGTTTAAAAATGATATGTTTATTACACCACTAAGTTACAAGTTGGCAATTTTGTTTAAAGTATAGTTCGGTGAAAAGAGTGTTGATTGTCTTATTGTTTCCTTGCATGAAGAGCTTTTGTATGGTATGCCATTAAAATTGACATTAGACCATGCCCAGTGAGTATTTTTAGTAATCCTGTATTAAATGGCCACCAGTGTATGAAGCAGCCAGTTCCTCAAGTCCCAAGGGTGGCCGTTTATATACTATTCTGGTTTGACTGTAGTAGCTATGATCAAAGGACGCTGAAACAGATGTTTACATTAAGGATTAATCACTCACTGAAAAACTTTGATGTCCAAACCGGCCAGACTTAGTATTTTACTTTGTCTAATGCCAGACGATTTTACTCGTCAATGAGGAACCCCTGGGAGTCAATGGGTTAAACTGAGAACCTTGAGCTCTGAAACCAATGCACTTTATGCAGGAATCTCTCACCTCCTCTGCCCCACTCTTCTCCTTATCTTTCATTTCCCACAGTGTGTAATACATTGTCTGCTGGGCATCATTTGGTTCATCTGGTTCATAACCTTCTATAAATTCAAGAGAATGGAAAATTTATGTTGGCCATTTATGGTAATTTCAGGGAAGTCAAGGGAGACTGCAACAGTGATACTGGGGAATTGCTGTTTCAAAAACTATATATATACCATTTTAACAAGGCAAATTATAACTTCAGCAAAGAAGTATATACCATCATAAGGGTCCTGTCCGAGCTTTTCTTTAGCTTTAGGAAATCCTTTTGCTTGCCTGAGATGAAGTCGTAGAAATGATCTGGAAAGAAGAAATAATGGGAAACAAGACAAATCAAATAATATTGAATGGTTTTTTTAATGAAATGGAAATAAACATCTCCAGTGAGTGGTAGTAAGTTAGCCTCAACTAGAGCTGCCCTTTTTGGAGCCTGAGCAGAGTGAGTTCACAATTTCTTCAGCTAGAAATTCCTCTTTAATTAGCTCATTCTTCACGGAGAATGTATCGCCTTCAAATGCATACTTGCAAGGGATTTAAAGTCCATAACCTCCACCTCTGTTAACCATTGGCATCCAAACTGGCCATACTTAGTATTTTACTTTGTCTTACGCCAGCCGATTTTACTAGTCAATGGGGAACCCCTGGGAGTCAACGGGTTAAGCACTCACTGAAAAACTATGTCTACAATAAAACGCTTGCCCTTTACCCTAACTTTCCTGTTGTTTGTTGGTGGTTTAAAAAATGTTACATAATTATTATACCATTAAGTTACAAGTTGCCACAATAATTGTTCACTTGAAAGAGTGTTGATTGCCCTATTGTTTCCTCTCATGAAGTGTTTTTGTATGGTGTACCATTAAAATTGACATGAGACCATGCCCAGTGAGTACTTTTAGTGATCCTGTACTGAGGAGCCACCTGTATTAAGCTGCCAGTCCCTCAAGTTCCGAGGGTGGCCGTAGTATACAGTACAGGTTTGACTGTATTTTGTTTTGAAAAAGTTGAAACAGCCCAAACCTTTGGTAATAGCATTAGGCCTAAGCACTATAGTTTAGATCATGTAGGTAGAGTAAAGGTTTAGGTTTTTTCAGTTATGGTAAAACAATGGCCCCTGCAACCTGCATTTTACACCCTCCTCAATGGTGTTATAAGTCCTGCAAGTAGAATTCCTTTCTATCAAAGCCGACTCCCATTCTCGCTCTGTCAACAATAATTTAATGTTGCCACTTGAATGATAAACACACGTCAAAGCAACTTGACACAAACACTTCCACCACAACAAGACATTCACAAACCTTGTTGGATGAGGATTATTTCGCCTTGTTGGTGAAGACGGTCGACATGGAGTGAGTTCGCGAAGAGCTTTATAATTGTGCGTTGCTGAGTATGTCGTAACAAAGTGGTTACTCTTCACGCAGGGAAGTGGATTCCCAGGGTCTTCCCACATATTCTTCCAAGATTGACGCGATAGACTGCGAATTGTATCCAATTCTGTCTTCGAAATTCCATCCTTGGTTTTCTCACGATCTCTTAATTCTACCGCAGACTTGGATCGAAAACGATGGTTATGAGAGTAGTCAGGATTAGTTAAAATGTGCGTCATCTTCACATATATAAGTTCCGCTTTGAATTGAGCAAGGTTTCGAAGTCCTGTTGTAAGTTGTTTCGGTGATCTAGAATTTCATGTTTAACAGTCTACAAAGTCAAAAATTAACTCCACTTGTCGTAGAAGTCATGGAATGAGTTACATGATCGCTGCGGCGTCCCGGCATAATAAATCGATGCAAAACTGACAACAATCTATCACCTGGTAACTTTAATTTATGCTTCTTGTAATCAATAATTCAATGCAAATTTATGTGCCCTTTAAGGGAAGAGGGGAATGGTGAAAACTGAGGGGCTTTAATACTCCAAGGGAAAAAACATGGAACTATTTTTTTTTTTTTGTATTTTATTTATTTTTACTGTTTACGTTTAGTAATAACAAAAAAAATGACTACATTAGGACAACACTAAGCTACAACACACACACGCACAAACTACATTAAGGCTACCTAAGCTGATAACAACAAACTGAGAATATTAAGTTAACACGTTTCGACGAGGCCGCGAGGGTTGTGAACACTTCTGCAATACGTTATTGCCCTTGTCTACAATACTTGCCCCACTTTTGAAGATGAAAAGCCAAACTCTTTCCACTTTTTGAAATAGCAGTCTCCAACTCATAAACAGCTTTAATTCTGGAAGTACATACTCGGAGAGATGGTACGAGAGCGTTGATTCTACAATAATATACGTACTGCTTAGCAATAAGCAGGACGTGATTAAAAAACAAGAAATCGTCTTTGCGCTCCCAACTACCAAAAATTATATCCGCCTTAGTAAGCAAATCTACTTTAACACCAAGATCATTAAGCCAGTCTGAGAGATCCTTCCAGAACGAGAGAACATATTGGCAGGAAGTAAACAAGTGCTCTAGAGATTCGTCCGCATCTTCACAAAAGGAACAGTCAGATGATAGTTTTATACCAACCTTTTTCAAATAGACATTCGTTACAAAATATCTATTTAATATTTTGTACTGAAATTGTCGAGTCCTTGAATCCATTGCAACAGTGAAAGGAAGGCTATAGATCTTCTTCCAATCTAAAACGACATTAGCATATTCTGCTTCGTATTTTGATTGAGCTGTCGGTTGTTTAATAACGCTAGAGCGAAGTTCTTTGTACACGGCCTTAGAAACCACTTTGCTAAGCGCTACATTTTGACCATTCAAACAAAGTTGAGTATGGTTCTCTGAATCAAAAGGCTCTAGATTGACATTCTGATATATCTGTAAAGACTGACGATACTTTGTTGGCAAAGCATCGCACAATGCAATTAATTGGAAGGCGTCGAGAGGTGATATATCTAATTTCCAAAAATCACACCAGGGTGCCAATCCATTTTTTCCGAGCGCTAAATCACCTAATGAGATTATCCCTTTATCAACAAGTCTACGATTATAAACAGACTTACCATCAACACAAATATGCTTATTATTCCAAATAATAACTTCGGACAGTGTTTCTTGCGAAATATCGTAACTATTCATCCTACTCGCAACTGAACATTGCGCAAAGCAGCTAAGACATCCTTCGTAGAACCTCGGAAGCTTCACTCGCAATTTCTTCACATCAAAATTGCAGCTTAAAATGAATTTACCTCCAACCGATTTCAAATAATACGATAGAATGGTCTTCCAGCTTCTAGGCTCATTACTCGCGAATTTCTTACAGCATAGTATTCTCTGAGTCTTAATCATAGATTCCAAGTGTGGAGCTTTAAGACCGTTATCCTCAATGTCATTGATAAGCGTTAGACGTTTAACTTTATCTTTACCCTTCCAAATAAAATCGAAAATTAATTTATTTGCCTCAGATATAATCTCTTTGTTAAGGCTTATCATACCAGCACGATACATAAATATTGGAACTATAAATGTCTTAACGATCTGAATTCTGCTTTTAACGGTTAGGTCTCTCCACTTCCATATCTTTAATTTTATTTTGATGGAGTCGATTATTTCATTTTAGCTTCTGTTTAAGACGATAATCATATGAGAAGTATACCCCTAAGATTTTCAAGGCTTTCTTGACTTTGATATTATGCAATTCATAATCATCACTTACTGCAGGATCTCGATTACCCAAAAACATTATTTCCGATTTCTCAAAATTAATCTTGAGACCTGAAAGCAGACCGAATTCTTTTACAAGCTTAAGAAAATTAACTAGAGAGCAATCGTCCCGCAAAAAAGCTGTCAAGTCATCAGCAAAGAGTCCCATTTTGATTTCCTCATTATTAACATCGATTCCTCGAATGCTTTTGTCACTACGGAGATTGATTGCTAATATTTCCATACAAATAATGAACAGATAAGCCGAGAGGGGGTCCCCTTGTCGCACACCTCTCTGCACTTGAAAGGGTCCGGTAGAAAAACCATTATTTAAAACACAGCTCGAAATATTATTATAGAATGTATATACCCACTGTTTAAAGGACGGGCCAAAATTAAAAACAGAGAAGGCCTCAAAAATAAAGTTCCTGCTTACTGAATCAAAAGCCTTTTGAAAGTCAATAGCAATAATTTTTCCTCAATCGCTCTCACTGTATCAAACACAGTCCTTCCCTTAACATACGCGCTTTGATTATGATTTATAATTTGGGGTAATACAGTCTCTAGTCTTCTCGCAGTTGCCTTGGAACCAATTTTGACATCCACATTAATCAATGATATTGGCCTCCAATTGGAAATATTTCTTTTGTTCTTGTCTTTCTTTTCTAGTAAAGTTATAATTGCTTGTTTTTGAGAAAACATGGAACTATGGTTTCTAGTGGTTCTTTGGAAATTTTCTCGATCAACTTGAAACGTTCATATCTTAGTATTAAACGCTGGCCGGGCGAAACCAAGGTGTTTTTGTACGTGTGTGGTTGGGGGGAGGGGTCAGTAGGTCTCTTTCTTGACACATATTAGACATTCCTTTGATTTGTGTTTAACCAAGACACCGATTGAGACAAATAGCTCAACGCTAAATTTTCCAACGTCAACTTTTGCTGTTGAAACATTCCTTTCTGTGCATGTCAACTCCGATCCCCTATGTGAGTCCTTGTTTTCCACCGAGCATCTCATACTGCGCATAACAGCGCAACGTCCATTTGTTGCGATAAATCGCCCCAGTCCTTTCGCGGAAAATGACATTTTGAAGCCGAAATTGCCCCCTTGCCGTCCATTTGTCGTCTTATTGGAAATGCGCACGGTAACCCCTCCATTTTAATGGTTTTATTGACTTGTAATAGGAGTACGGAAAACATATTTTAAGGACGAAAAACGTGGGATAGTAGAAGTTGTAGTTGTAGCTGTCCAGGCGCTTACACTTATTTGCAAGATTGAGCAATTTAAAATCACTTTACTAAAAGATCATAGCACTGAAAAACAAGTAGGCTCAAGTTTTCAGAAATGTTCAATGGCTTTTGCTATATAACAACAATTTTTGCGGCTGATCAAGTTTCGAACGCTTCTCGCATAATTTGGTAAACATTTTCTTCCCCAGTTTTATACTCTTCATTTCCTTATTAGCAAGGACTCTATTAGATTTGTTAATAATTGATAATGTGAAATCGATTTTGTCGATTTTCAACTTTGTTTACTATTAGGGGGACTTTTTAATGGAGTGAGGGTGACAAACTTTGACATGCTATTGGTTAGACCCCAAACAGACCCAACCACCATGATTGGTTGAAAATAAGAGAACTGGTTATTTTCGACAATTGCCTTGCGGCATGCAGTATAATGTAAATAGACAACTCTACATTATCAATAGCAGCTGCAGCGGTATCGAATAAATGAACTAAAAGTTTCAGGTCAATAGCGACGGAACTTATATTTTCTTTTGCAAGCCCTGGAAAAGCCGTAAGTAACATTTCTTTATTCTTTTATTTAGTCCAAGAAACAAGCTTGGCCTATGCATTGATCAACATTAAGAAAGTAAAAATAAATAGTTTGTATTAATTGGACCGACTATATAACTGACAAGTTTGCCTATCTTTTTAATGGCATCATTTTAGAGAGAAGAGTTTGTTTCACTTCTTCCTTCGTTATGTTCAAACTCGTTGTCGAGGAAAGATAGTCACTGTTACAAATATCCTGACTCGAAATACCATTGAACTACTGATAATTCAGTCAACATCCTCAAGTTGTCAGGAAGCTTCAGTTTTGTCTTAATGATACTTAAGTTGTTTCTAGGCAACAAGCCCGATCAGATCGCCTTGTTCTTTGAGCAATTTATCCTCGTGGAACGTCACTGGAAAGTGAAGTTACTCCAGAAGAGCTTGTAGAAACTGCTAAATTAAAGTGCTTGGGCATGTAGCCCTCCAATGCCATGTTGATTATTTGCTACCTGTAAATGACGATAGGGAATCTGATACGGGACAGATGGAGATGTTGGTGTAGTTGTGGGTTGAAGATGTAAATTTAAAGAAGTGATATAAAAAGTGTCAACATACAAATGACATATGAATTTGTGAAACTGGATAATTAAAGGAAACACACTTTACGGCACGAAAATACAAATACCCCGGGCTTTCATTGTTACGGACACTACAGAGACTGATGAATGATTAGCGGATAGCTGACGAGTGACAAACTTTATTTAAACTCGGAAAATCATCAGTTAAGCTTTACAAGTTAAAAACTAAAACTATTTACAACTGCTTTACATGATTGCCATGTGGGAATCCGATAGGGTGTATGCCTTCCTCAAGTTTCACTCAAATTGATCAACAGATTCAACATTCTTTAAGCTAGTGGGCAAGTTATTCCATAATATGGCCCCGCTATTGGAGAAGCTTGAAGTTCGCTTTAAATATAATTAGTTCAGTCTCGGTTTTGGCAAAGGCAGTTTTCCCTCAGTGTTTCTCAGGTTGCCACGGTAATTAGAGTAATACTGAGTAAAGACGTTGCAGATAATCCGAAGCATGTCCATTCACTGTCTTATACATCATTAAGGCTTCCGTTTCTTTCGTCGAATAGCCCTTCCCAGTTAAGTAAGTATTACTGTAGCTGCACGATTCTGCAATTTTTGGAGCTTGTCACTCAGGTAGCCACGTCACTCAAACAGTCCCAAACCGGGCTACAATAATCGAAATATGGCAAAATAAGCCGTTATAAATTTGAATGGCAGTTTCTTTCGGAATAAAGGGTTGCAAACGTTTGAGGGCACCTACAGCTGAGGATACTCTCTAGCATATTTCTTCAACTTGTTTGCACCAAGTAAGTTGAGCATGTATGGTAACGCCTAAGGAATGGGTATGTTCAACCTTCTTACTGATTTGTTCGTCAATTCTTATTTCAAGACTTACTGCGGCAGTCTCATTCATTTTGGACAGATATGTAATCTCTTCCTTGACCCAATAATCATTAGTTCAGTTTTGGCAACGTTTAAACTGAGCTTGTTGGCTTTCAGCCAGCAGCTCAGGTACTCAGTTCAGGGATCAAGGCTTGTTTGATTTCAGTTAACGTTTTAGCCGATAGTGTAATGTTTGTCACTGTAATCAGCAAACATCCTTAGCGTAGCGGCCCGCTGGCAGTTGGGGAGATCATTAATATAAATTAGAAATAGCAAAAGGCCCAGTATACTGCCCTGTGGTAGGCCGCACCTGAGATCGCGAGCAGTTGATAGCTTGACGTTGACATCACATCTTTGGGTTCGGCCACTTAGGTGCGACAGGAACCACCTGATAGCTGCCTGGTCAAAACCCAAGAATGACCTATCTCGTGATCAATGATGTCGAATGCCTTAGCAAGGTCAATGAAAACGACATGACTACACGTACGAGCGAAAGTGCTAGCTGGCAAAATATGAGAAACGTAAACTATCTAACAGACAACAAGAAATACTAATTAGCATGAAACGGAACACTACCTTAACGCAAGTAATTAACAAATAAACACTGTAGATAGCGACAGGCTAAGATATTACAGAGCTGTCAAGGAAAATCATATAGCAACGGACATGTATCAGTATTTAGTTTTTCAATAAGTTTCCAATTTCACTATAAATCACCCACTTTGTCAGACTTTATATAACGTTTATTTTCGCCTGCATTCCATCCGCTTATTTTCCGAATTGCAAAATAAGGCGTATATGACGAACTATCCAGTTTAGTTGCGTATTCGAAGACGGCTCGCACTACGCATTATGCGTCTTGCAACCTTGCAATCTTTATACCAGACGAATTTAAGAGACGCAGAAAAAATGTTTGCCCAAGTTTGTGCCAGACGGATTATGCGTCTTAAATAGATATTCCCGTCTTAACACTAGACGGACTGAACATGAGAGACGCATAATTCGTCTGGAAGTCTGCTATTGAATAAACGTTGTGAGTTACCGTGACGGCGTTACAGATGGCATCAAAGGTTCAAAATGCGGTCTTTAATTTTACCTTCAGTAGACTCAAGTTCTGATGGCTTTTCACAGCAAACCTACAGGCTACAAACAAAAAGTACCAGAACAAGAGGTAAATTAACGATAAAGTTTACTTTACTATTTTGAAAAAGAAAGTTAGGAAGACTGACCATCGCAGTTCGCAGAAATCAAAGAATATCTTGACAATTTACGTGATTGACTGTTGAAAACGTCTATTAACTGACTTCATTTTAATTTTACCTTATAGATATTGCCTCGTTTGTTCACCCCAAACAAGGCTCGTCGAGCTAACGACTGGCTACAGTCTGGTAAATACAGCTACGATGGTAGGTTAATCGCTATTGGCTGGTAGATTAGGCGTAAGATTGTCGGTGCTGAGGGTCTGTTTTTTCTCACTGGTCACTCGGAAAAATACCACAATATTCTCTTATGTCTCGCTTTAACATGTGAAAGGTTTTGTAAATTAGCCTTTTCTTTGTTAGGGACAAGAGTGCAGTCCATGCATGCATCAGCATTGTTCACTCATTTTGACGCAAGACTGCGTGTTAGACTTGGATTTATCTCTTTTTTCAGCGAGCGAGTAAGCAGCGGGAGAAATACTCTAGCGCACCCATGCGCATGTCTCCTTGCTTGCACCATTGAAATGATCTGAAATTGGCGACTAACGAGTGTGGACTCTGTTGAATATACTTTGAAAAATGAAACAAACAATCCCAAAATTCCATACCAGTCATCCCTCAGTTTCTGTTGAGAGGAATATATTTTGTTAATGCAAGCCTTCCTGTTAGTTTACCTTTTTACCATTTTTGTTGTTGTTTCGTCAGAAAAAATAAATGCACTCAAAAATCTTTGGGCAAAAGAAGAAGAAAGACAAGCTACCAACAAGGTACGATGAATCAGTAATTTACCTAGTAGATCCAGTGCTGACACTTGAAAGGAGATGGCAGCAGTCAGCAGTCATAGTCACTACCTTCAAACGTTTGAGTCTAATGGGTCAGTTATGTATTACAAAAGCGTGTTTCAAAGCGTTTTCGTTTTGGCCAGTTCAAAAGTATAAACGTTGTTCAGTGCCGTTCAGCGGTCGAAAACAGCGTCGAGAAGAGCAAAGCACAAACGATTTTCTTGTAAATCCTTGGTGTAAGTTTAACTATAGCATATATTAGGAGACTAATAACCGAGCAGCAGCTCGACTGCTACACGTTGCCACATCTTTGGCCAACATCTAATTTATTGATCTATAACTCACCAAAAGACCTAGGACGTCATGATCATTCAGCGTGTTGGAAACCTGGCTTAATTATAGCCTGCGTAGCGAGCGTTTCTGTGTTTGAGGAGAGCTCGGGAGAGATTCTTCCGCATTCTTGGGGAGTCAGGGAGTCAGGGTGGTTTAGTGGTCATCAACCGTGCCTCCCACCTCTATGACCCAGGTTCAACTCTGGCCTCGGGTCGTATGTGGGCTGAGTTTCAGTCGATCTCAATCTGACTCTGAGGGTTTTTCTCCGGGTACTCCGGTTTTCCTCCCTCCTCAAAATCGACTCCCGGCCTATTCCATCAGGCTGTGGTGCTGTGCTCCGAGGTCATACATGGGTCGTGTTCAGGGGCCGAGCGCCTAGCCGGCAGCACAGCTCCTTCGGCCCGACCTCGTTGAGCTGCGCCCTTAGTAATTCAGTCTCCGACTGCCAGAAAGGGCGATTAGCAGATCACATATTTTTTTTCTTACTTAGAGCACGAAAACATCTCTTCGAACAGCCTGCTGAACGCGACATCTTTGGTCCAATAGTAACCACAGACGTGCAAGTTTTCATTCCAGTAATCGAGAGGTTAAGCATGACGTTTACAGCCAACGGCGGGCTCCTGCTTTTCATATTAAAAAGCGTGAAAATTATCTCATTTTAACTTGTCTCGTTCTTTTGAGAACTTGCTTGATGTCTGGACCTAACAGGACAGAAATGAGCTAATGTCAAGCAGGGTTCTTACTTTTTTGGCAAAACCCTAATTTCACTCCCGACGTTTGCTGTTTGACATAAACGTCATGCTTAACCTCTCTAGTGTCTTATTTGTGTGTATGTGTACTTGTCTGTTATTATGTTCTGTATTGAATGTGATCTAGGATCCCCTTGTAATTTAGCTGACACTCAGGCTCAAGGGTGAATAACCTCATCCTGAACGTGCAATTGATCAATCAATCAACCCGCAGATTTTGATAGTTCAGTTTCAGAGCAGTGGGCATTGCAATCGCACCGGCTGTCCTGGGTTTCTGTGTTTTGTTCAAGGCTGGATTTTTTCAAATTTCAGGCTGGTAATAAGCCCCCACCCTCCCCCCCCCCCTCCTTCCAAATAGTTTCATATCCTCAGTTCCAGTATATGAATTTTATGTTACACAAGATAGGTTGGCAGGCAAATTGATATGGTAATTGTCTGACACCCAAACCTGTCAGGAAAAGCTGATGTGTCAACCGATTTGTCATTGACTTTCAGCAGCAAGCAGTTAATTGAATTTTCCATGACATGCATTTTTATTGCAGGTTTTGAAGGAGAGTTTTAAACCTAAGATGGTGCCCCGTATTCGTATTTGGCTGAACGAGGCCCAAGCCGATGGTTAGTGGCGAACATTTTTCTGCTTAGACAAAAGGGAAAAAATTTGCTACACATGATGATTATGCAAAAATCTGGGGGGGGGGGGGGGTAAAAAAGAGGTGTATTATGGAATTGTGCAAGTAGTGAATACTTGAAAAGGTCACGGTCAACTTAAGAGAAGAGGTCCCGGATTAATTCTACGCACGCGCATGAGCAGTTAGCGCCTCGGCCGGTTTTGGGCGAAAGTAAAATAAGCCTTTTAATGAATCCGAGAGAATGATGATAAGGTTTCGCTCTCTTCTCTTCCATCGACGACAAGGGACGAAAGGAGAGAGAAAGAGAGGGCCATCTATATGGGTTGAATTTGATGATACAGTAATAAAAGCCAGTTTGGAGTTCTTAAAAACACACGTCCGCATGCGGATCAAAAATGGATAACTTAAAACAAATATTTGTCTTACTTCAAATTACAGAGAAAAAGGCAGTCATGAAGTTATTTCGTTCCATGGCCAATGACCATCCCTT
>NC_090872.1:19337579-19345079 GCF_036669935.1 Montipora foliosa
TGGGAACTTTCCTTGCCGTATTGTCAATGAGCAGCATAACATTAAATTCACCAGTAAACTGTTCCTCGGACACAAGGTCCTTCTTTACTACAATTCCACTACAACCAGTATCTCTCAGGACATCAACAGGCTTCTCTCCGACTCTACCTTTCACAACAGGCATTTTACTTCTCACTCCAGTCAACGGTTCAACACAAGCACTACTTAACAATGGAATCTTCTTACCACAGGCTAACAGCAGCTTATCATCTTTAATACAGGCCTTAACTTCTTCATCAGTAGGTTTAACCTCAGGTGGCTGAACTAAACAACTGGCACTCACTTGACCACGCTGCACAGGGTTACCATCCTTACTTTATCCTCCGGATCTGCGTCCACCTGATCGACAGTTTCTAGCTTCATGTCCCTGCTTACCACATAGGAAACACTTTCTTGTTAGGGTTGGGCAGTTGACAGCTTTATGACCTCGGGTGTTGCACTTAAAGCAATGCAGAGCTGGTGCATTAATCTGCATGTTCTTGGCTTCGTCCCTCTCAGGCTGCACTGTTGGCTTTCTGCTCGCTGAGCTGAACAAATGTTTACCATGAGCCTCCAAGTACTGGTCAGCGATCTTCGCAATCTTTGCTAGGGTCTCAGGTGCCCTTTCTCGCAGGTGAATTGCCAAATCCTTAGGGCAAGAGTCAATAAATTGTTCTTTCACGATCAAGTCCTTAAGACCATCAAAGGTTCGCGCAGTATCCGAAAGCTCTAGCCAACGTAACAGGTATCTGTCCAGTCGCACAATAAACTGCTCCGGACTTTCGTCAACTTCTGGTTTGGATGCTCTGAATTTTCGACGATAGCCGTCTTCGGTAAGGTCATACCTCTTCATTAACGCAATCTTTACCCTGTCATAATCCTTAGCTGCGTCCTCCGATAGACGTGAATACACTTCTAGTGCCCGTCCAGACAACAGAGCACTGAGCTTCGATGCCCATCCATCTTTTTTCCACTTAGCTGTTTCGGCAAATCTCTCGAACCTCTGCAAATACGCGTCCAAATCGTCTTTACCATCAACAAACGAGGGGAGTTTAGGTGCCTTAGCCCGATCCTCTCTCACTTCAGGACGTCCGTCTGCATTCTCCACAGCCAAACGTGCAATCTCCAGCTCATGTTCTCTTTTTGCCGCTTCAATAGCCTCTTTCTGTTTCAACAGCTCGGCTTCCATCTCCAATTTTCTTAGTTCGCGTTCTTGTCGCCTAGTTTCTCTCTCTTCATCTTCTCTTCTGCGCCTTTCCTCTTTCTCTTCCTCTTCTTTTCTTTTATCCTCCTCAAGCATTCGACGTCTCTCTTCTCTTTCTTCTTGTAATTGCCTCTTTTTTTCTTCTCTTTCTTCCTGTTCCCTTCTTCGTTTTTCTTCAAACTGTCTATGCTTTTCTTCTCTTTCCTCTTCCAATTGCCTGCGTTTTTCTTCTTTTTCTTCCTGTTCCCTTCTTTTTTCTTCCTCTTCCTTTCTTCTTTCTTGTTCTAACTTTTGTTGCTTCTCTACAAACTCGAGTAGCTTTTCTCCCTCCAATCCGAACTTTTCTCCAAGCTGAATAAATTTCTCCATTTCCACAGCAGTATTCCACAGCAAAAACATAATATACTCTCTTGTACAGTTCTTCTTACTTTAGGTGTAACTCCTTCTTGAATTGTCCTTTCCTGGTTGCTGTAGTCGGCAAACAAATGAATTCCTCTCCCGGACAGGCCCCCAATGTTACGAGTTCGTATGTTTTGAGGAAAGGTAGCTTGCAAACTAAACTGAACGCAGGGTTGTCGGAACAACAACAAGAAGATTTATTCCAAAAATGAACGTAGTTTCCACGAAGTAAAACTCTGAATAACTCGTACTCGACAAACTTACACGGCCTCCGCCAACTTGAATAAACACAGCTTCTGTCACACTTGAATAAACACGGCCAACGCCAACTCTCTTCGCTTGTGAAAAACTAGTTAGAAAAACACTCCGCTTGGACTCGTCTACTTATATACTCTGACAATAAACTTCTAGAACTTTCTAAAATAGTAATGAATCTAATTATAGAAAGATTACAAAACACACCGATTTAGAAACGCTTACGTACAAACCTAAATATAAACAAACTACGAACTCTCGCGAAGCTTCGAGACAGTAACGCTTGTCACGCAATACTATTTTTCGTAACAGAGATATTGAATGACAATGTGGAAACAAAATTAAAAAGCGGTGGCCTTAGCAAAAAGCTTACATGCATGTAAAATACTTACATATCAGAAACGCTCTGATCTAAATAAAGTTTTCATCGTGAGGCAGAAACTACTTCCAGTTTTAAATCTTCAAAGTAATCGTTTTTTTTTAAATGAATACTGTAGTTTTTTCTGTCTCTCATTGATCAACAGCTGTGTTTAGAGTCTTTAGATGAGAGTATGGAAACACGGCTGTGACATCACACGAACTTTAAATGGTTATGTGTTGCAGACGCGTGTTTTGATTGGCTGGTAGGAAATATGAGCGCGTATCAAGAAAATCTGTTTTAATCTAAAAGTAAAAAAAACAACCATTTTCCTTCATTTGTCGAATTGTCCTTGAGAAATATTTTATAAAAGCAATAGAGGACTTTTTTCCGTGTTTCCATAGTCTCATCTAAACACTCGGAGGAGTTGGGAGAATTCGAGACTGCGTCTCGGGTTTGCATAACTGTCGAGAATTCTCCCAACTCCCCCTCGTGTTTAGACGAGGCTATGGAAACACGGAAAACGACCTCTATTGCTTAAATACATCACGTTATATGCCGCTGACTATCATTCAGCTTTCGGGTTTGCTTGACAATCCCCATGGGTGAAGATTATGCACTGATCGAAGGCGCACCAAATTATGCGGACGTCGTCTGCTAAAGTACGCACTACGGTATGAATCAAGGTGATCGGCAAAATTCGGTTGAAGAATCTACCAGTTCTGAATATTTGTATTTTTGTGATAATGACTCGAGGATAGATACTCGGGAAAAATCCGAATGGTCTTTTCCAGGAGTCGAACGACCTTAGATACTCTACCACCCGAAGATGCTCTTCTACTGAGCGAAAGGAGACTCGTGAAAGCTCTGCCATTAAACTAGGTTCTCGTATGACAATTTTCCTGTTCTACCGCTGGAATGAAAGGGTCGAACTGGAGCATCCTCGCAATTGCAGTAAAATAAGGAAACTGTATATGTTTAAGTCGCCGGTAAATAAATGAAGATGCAACCAATTCTCAGGCCAAATGGAGCAGTCTGATTGGTTGGTTTTGGTCTGGATTTTACAGTACAGACCATTACCATGGAAACGGTCAGTTAACTGCGTGAATTTACGAAAATCAGAAAGTAGCCAATGGCAACAAACGTTACAATTTGTGGATGCATGAAAAAAAAAATTGCCACACCCATTTTATACCGTGGGCTGCGCTACAGGCAGGGCCTCTTGAGCTAATTGCAGAAAAAAGGAATCCGAATCAATAATTACTTTTTCGAGATTCGATGAGCACTCTAGTCCCTTGTTTAATCCCTCAAAATTATAAAGTGCTTTGATCTAGTGACTTTATATTTAGCGATCCTTGTGTATAAATATCACAATCGACTGCACACTGGACGAAAAAACGGTTTTGCCCTTATTGCAAATTTAGAGCTAATTTACCATATTTGCTCATTCGAGTAAAAGGCAATAATATTTTTGTTTTTTCAAAGGATTTACAGGGGTAGCAAGCTTGAAGCAAATGCAGACATTACCACCTTTGCCAGACTGATAAACGTGATCAAAGAACCAATTTTGAATATTTTGCTCAGGAAAGCAAAGGTGATCAAAGCGTTAGTTCCCCATTATTTTTGCTCAGTTAAGTAAATTTGATCAAAATATCACCTTCCCGCATTATTGCCTGGTCTGGTAAATTTGATCAAAATATCATTTATCACGGCAGTGTTTGGCCTAGTATCAATGCTGCAATTGATGACTTAGTATCCCAATGCAGTCAGGCCTGTCAGCAATATCAGTGAAGCAACCAGAGAGAGCCCTTGATTACCCGGCAAGTTCCTGCTCCGAGACCCTGGAGCAAAGTCGCAGCGGAAATTTTCTATTATAAAGGGAGAGATTACCTTTTCGTGGTTGACAATTTTTCCAAATATCTCGAAGTGGCTCACCTCTCTAACAAAACTAGTGAAGCAGTGATAATGGCAATAATATATATGATGAAATGGTATATGAAATGAATCATATACGAACTGCGGATATGAAATCAAATGAAGCTATGATCTTCGCAGTTATGAGAGCATAACGGGATTCAAACCCCGTTGAAGTCCTGAATTTTTCACGCTTCTCTACGCAGTTGCAAAAATTGCTCTCATAACTGCGAAGATCATAGCTTTATTTGAATAATATACATGTTCGCCCGCCATGGCATCCCAGAGAGCGTAATTGTAGAAAGCATGCCATTTAACAGCCTGAAAATTAAAAGCTTTGCCATTGACTCGGAGATTGAAGTGGTGACCTCAAGTCCGCACTCGTACTTCCCGAAGTCAAATGGGTTGGTGAAAAGAAATCTGCAAACGATGAAACGGTTGCTAAAGAAATCTGACGAGTCCGATCAGGACGCGTTCCTTGCTTTGCTGGAGTTTCGCGAAACTCCCATCAGTGGCATGAAGGTATCCCCAGCAGAATTACTTATGGGTAGAAAGCTGTGAACAAGATCTCCAACTTTCAAGAGCCTCCTAGACCTTCAGGTCCGTCAGAAGCTGTTTTTACGTCAACAACGATAGAAAGCATACTATGACCGTGGAACCGGGACACTTGCCACACTACGTAAAGACGAATCAGTGAGAATGCAATAAGGCCGAGAGTGGACACCTGCGGTTAGTCGTCAAGGGGGGTGTCACGTTAGATCCTTGCGTGACTTAGCACTCATGCTTACTTGAACTTAGTACCGGCTCGGCCATATATTCGGAATATACACAGATGGGTTAGTATTCCAGGGTGGGGATCAAATGAAAAACGCATTTGATAGTTGTCGATTAACACTAGTGCAGTATCGTCACCTATTTCTCGCGAGGAGAGAAGTGTTACCTCTTATTGAGGACATGTTGTGAGAGTTTACATGAAGAGTGAATTGTATCCTGCTGACATTCTATATCAGAAACTTTTTGGCACTAAAAAAATCTGGGAAAGAAATGTAAGTTACTATTAATTGTCTGCCCATTTTAGCTGAAGAAGTTATCAAAACCCACAAAAGGAAGACCACTGGGAATCCAACCAATGTGAGGCTTTGGAATTCAGAATCCAGAGCGTGGAATCCGGAATCCATCGTATGAAATCCAGCATCCATAGGTTTCGATAGAATCCAGGATCCATTTCAGTTGAACGAGTTGGAATCCGGAATCCACGACTCGGGATCCGGGATCCACTATTACAGGAATCTGGAATCCGAAGGACACCTGGATTCCTTTACATAGATACTTACGTAGCATTTTAAGTGTTCCACCTCAAGTCGTGAAAAGGTACAAAACTCTTCCCTAACCTTGTACCGACACCCAGCAAAGCCAGCTTCACATTGTTTGTAAATAACGTCTTTGCTTTGTTTATAATTTCCAGATCTTAAGATGCTACGGCAACTCACAGTTGTTGTCTTTGCAACAGCTGTTTTTACATGGGTGGACTGTGCAAGTGTACCAGCTTGTGCCAGTATGAAAACGTGGTTTCCTGGAACCAATCCACTGACCCTTGCAGATAATTTACCATACCAGTTAAGTGTCAGCGGAAATTCCTATTATCCAAGCAGTTCTCACACAGGTACTTATTTTAAATTACTGCAATTTTCATAATTCTGCGAAATTCAGCTTCAAGTGCTAACAGCCAAACTGCATTTTGGCTTCCATCAATCAAAGTTCTGATGCCAACTACTGATAATGAAATCAATCGATTCAAGATATAACCCACCAATCAGCATCTTTGGTTCCCATGGTACATTTGTACATTCAAATTCGATGCCGATGGAAAGCAATGAAATCTGTACGAATCTTTTTACCGAAAAATTTCTAAAAACATAATTCATATTTTGAGCTGTGAAGTAAACAAAAACTCCAACTCACTTTCCAGAGGCGGGGTTGATCTTCCTGGTTATGTTTGGAAATTTGATTGATGGCACCCAAAGCACTGTTTGGTGCTTGGTGCTTGGTGCTTGAAGGTGAGATTTCGTAGAATTATGAAAATCGCAGTAAAGGAAATGCATCACTCAATTTTAGCTGTACCCTTACTACTTTCTCATAACCTTCCAATTGGGGCTACATTTATGCAAGACATTTGCCTATTTTTGGATGGCAAATCCTCAGTAGTGGGGAAACTCAAGTTGCAAAATGTCCCACCACTCATATCACCCCGAGATATAGATTTCTATGCAGTTGTCTGTAATACAGTGTTTTGACAAAAAAATGAATTCACAATAGTCAGTATTTCATCACTCTACCTTATTAACTAAATCCAATGTTGTCCCTTCATTGCCCATGTCTAATCACAATAAATGATGAGAAGAAAATGGAATAAGTGTGAAACAAACTTATAATTGCTCAAAATTATATTTTAAGCTACATTATCATCTATAAATTTGTTGCCGTTAAGGCAGCACTAAAGTTTTAAGCAATGGAGTAACCAACTACCAAACTTACCAACATACTTGTTAAAAGCCTCAATGGCAAGGATATGCACAACTGGAAATAACTGATACATTACGAATACATTTTTACAGTAGTGTAATCATATCAGTACAGACCTCTAACTTGTGCGGATTGTATGATTGCATACATGTCAATAGAGTGTGAGCTTAGTAAAATTCTTATAAATCCTAAGATGGTTTTGCATTGTTTGTGTTTAGTTTACCTGAATGGTTCAATGACCAATGAAATGAAAATCAAAAGCTTTGTTGGTTTTATTGTCTATGCTGAAAATTCTGTATCAAAGTACCCCAATGGCCGTTTTGTTGCTGAAGATTTGCCCCCAGGAGTGGAGGAAGTTAGCTGTAGCAGTCTTTTTGTAAGTGATATCTTTATATAAATTTTAAATTACTAATTAAAGAAAAAGATGCAAGCTCAGTGTTTGTCAGTTGAGTTCAACCTTCCAGTGCTTCCCTCATGGTTTCCAAAGGTTGTCAAAACTTGTTCAAAAGAAAGGAAAATGCAAGATGGATTCTCCTTTTATAGTCAAATAGTCATTGTTTTGGACTTAAGTGGTCTAGACAGAAACTGTTAAAGAGAGTGAGTATCACAAAAATACTCTATTAGAGATACCTATCTTTTTCGATACTGTCCATGCATGACATGTTAATGCAGAATAAAGGCTCATTTACATAATGCATGAACTACCATAATTAATAAAATATTGATTATTATCATTTATATAATAACCAAATCAATGCACGTGCTCTGATTGGTCAATCAGTTATGTTTTATTGTGCCAGTAAACTCATGGAAAAATTGTGCATCTTCC